>NC_060183.1:40778528-41011028 GCF_021184085.1 Oncorhynchus gorbuscha | reverse complement strand
TCCCCAGAAAAAACGCAATAGCAAAGAGCAAAATCATAAATTGTGTTCTGTACCCTGATTGATCATATGAAACACAAGGCCACGGCTATGCCCGGGCGGCCCGGAGGCTTAATGATCTGGCTGCATGTCCGAAAGATTGTTCAATCCCACATATTCCTTCATCAAATCAGATCAAGCTTTATTTATGCAGCACATTTCAGACATGGAATGAAACAAACACAAGACAAAAAACGAAATAATGTCATAACGTGAACAACTAAAAAGCAACCTAGGATAAAGCCAAGCTAAAAAGGGTGTTTTAAGATCTCTTTTCAAAATGTCCACAGTTTCAGTCCCTCTTCAGGTTCTCTGGCAGGCTATTCCCGAAGGCTGGAGGAATAGTAACTAAAGGCTGTCTCTCCATGCCTCTTGGTCCTAGGCTTTGGGATAGTTAAAAGGCCTGTGCCAGAAAACCTGAGGGACCTACAGAGGACATCACTTAAAAGCATGACTGACATGTGTTGGGGTGCATCAATCGTGGATTGATTTAAAAACCAATAGAAGAATCTATATTCTAAAACCGGTGTAATGCGTGCTCTCCATCTGGTCTTGGTCAGTACCCGTGCTGCAGCATTCTGTATGTTTTGCAGTTGACCAGCAGCTTTCTTCGGTAGACCAGACGGGAGAGCCTTACAGTAGTCAAGCCTGCTTGTAATAAAAGCGTGGATGGTCTGTCTGTATCGCCCTGAGAGAGAAACGGCCGCACCGTGGCAAAGTTCCTCAGGTGGTAAAAAAAAGCTATTTTGGTCACATTCCCAATGTGTTCCGAATCTAAAATAACACCTAGTTTTTAAAAAAACCTGGTGTGTTGTCTTTACTGCCAGTCAATTCAAATGTGCGGCTCATTCTCTCTCTGTGTTTTCGCTCCGACAGTAAGTACCTCGGTCTTGTCTTGTTTTAGCTGGAGGAAGTTGTGAGCTATCCAAGTATTTAAATCACTAATACCGTCTCATAATTGATCCGTGGAGCTAAAAATCCACTGGTGACATGTCAAGTTGTGTATCGTCTGCATGGCAGGGAAAATCAATGCTGTGATTTCTGATAACGCTGCCAAGGGGTAACATACACTACCAGTCAAAAGTTTGGACACACCTACTCATTCCAGGGTTTTTCTTTATTTGAATTTTATTTTTGAACATTGTAGAATAATTGTGAAGACATCAAAACTATGAAATAACACATATGGAATCATGTAGTAACTAAGTGTTAAATAAATCAAAATATATTTTAGATTCTTCAAAGTTGTCACCATTTGCCTTGAACACAACTTTGCACACTCTTGGCATTCTCTCAACCATTTTCACCTGGAATGCTTTCCCAAGCTTTTCCAACTTGAAGGAGTTCCCACATATGCTGAACACTTGATGGCCGCTTTTCCTTCACTCTGCGGTCGTACTCTTCCCAAACCATCTCAATTGGGTTGAGGTCGGGTGATTGTGGAGGCCAGGTCATCTGATGCAGCACTCCATCACTTTCTTCTTGGTCAAATAGCCCTTACAATGCCTGGAGGTGTGTTGGGTCATAGTGCCACTAAGCCCAAACCAGATGGGATGGCATAGCAATGCAGAATGCTGTGGTAGCTATGCTGGTTAAGTGTGCCTTGAATAAATCACAGACAGTGTCACCAGCAAAGCACCCCCACACCATCACACCTCCTCCATGTTTGACGGTGGGAACCACACATGCGGAGATCATCCGTTCGTGTTTCTTTGCCCAAGAAAGTCTCTTCTTCTTATTGGTGTCCTTTAGTAGTGGTTTCTTTGCAGCAATTCGACCATGAAGGCCTGATTCACGCAGTCTCCTCTGAACTCTGTGAAACATTTATTTGTGCTGCATTTTGTGGCTGGTAACTCTAATAAACCTATCCTCTGCAGCAGAGGTAACTCTGGGTCTTTCTTTCCTGTGGTGGTCCTCATGAGAGCCAGTTTCATCATAGCACTTGATGGTTTTTGCGACTGCGCTTGAAGAAGCGTTCAAAGTTCTTGACATTTTCCGGATTGACTGAGCTTCACGTCTTAAAGCAATGATGGACTGTTGTTTCTCTTTGCTTATTTGAGCTGTTCTTGCCATAATATGGACTTGGTATCTTACCAAATAGGGCTATCTTCTGTATACCACCCCTACCTTGTCACAACACAACTGATTAGGTCAAACACATTAAGAAGGAAAGAAATTCCACATATGAACTTTTAACAAGGCACACCTGTTAATTGAAATGCATTCACTATTATTCTACAATGTAGAAAATGGGTAGGTGTGTCCAAACGTTTGACTGGTACTGTATATAAACTGAACAGTACCAGACCCAAAAATCGAACCTTGTGGAACGCCACAGTGTGATATGTTCACCAAGGGTGACAAAAAAACTCTCAATCTGTTTAATAGGTCCTAAAACCATTTAGAACTGGACCGGAGAGGCCAACCAACCTCTACAGTCTGTCCAGAGGGACATCAATGTCAACCGTGTCGAATGCAGCACTTAAATCTACGAGTGCAAGGACAGAGAGCTGTTTGGCATCTGTGTTGACTCTAAGATCATTTAGCACTTTAAATAAGGCTGTCTCTGTGCTGTAGTGGGCACGAAAACCAGATTGGAATTTTTCAAAAGTACAGTTGGCACTTATAGTCGTTTAGTTGTTTGAACACCAACCCCTCCAGAATTTTGCTTAAGAATGAAAGGTTGGAGATTGGCCGAAAATTGCTGAGAGCTGAGCAAATCTAGATCACTTTTCTTCAGAAGGGGTTTCACCGTAGCAGTTTTTAGTGCAGCGGGGAAAATAGTGATTAACAATCGAGTGCAATTAAATACTGTTTTGAAGAAGGTGGTGGGGATAGGATGGAGAAGAGCAGGTAGAAGGCTTAAGTTGTGATAACACTTTTCTGAGCATGTCTGTGTCAACCAGGGTAAAATCAATCCCATAGTGCCTTTGTGTGGTAGGCTAGGGCACATAGCATCAAACTTCCTTCTCATCAGGTCTTCTTGACTGATACCCAGCCTAACGTTGGTTGTCTTAGCTCTGAAATATGCCGCAAACTCATCGCATTTAGATAAAGTTCACACATGTTTGCGGGGGGGGGGGGGTAGGATTTATCAGGCCCTCAATGGTCGAGAAGAGCACTGTCTAGTTATTCTGATTATTAATGATCAAGTTAGAAAAAGGAGTCTGTCTGGCATTCATAATTGCCCTGTTATGTCAGAATACCTCTCAGAACATCAAAATGGACGTTCAACTTTGACTTTCTCCGCTTCCGCTCTGCCTTTCAGCAATTTCTCTTTCATTAATACGTTTCCTCACTCATCCAAGGGGCTCTCTGTTTGGATGTGGCCTTCCTAAACCTCACTGGAGCTATGGCATCAATGGTTGCCATTCATTTGCGATTAACGTTATCAACTAAATCATCACAAGAGGAAGGCAGCATAGGTGGTGGAGTATTGTTCAGACACTCAATCAAATCTGTAGCAACTTCAGAGGTAAGATAGTTTTTCTTAATAATGCGTTTAGTATTGTAGAGGTTTTAGGTCTGTAACTGGGTCAGTGGTGCTCAGGGCTTAGAGACAGTAGAGGTTGCATAATTTGCAAATAAATTCATTAAAAATCCTACAATGTGATTTTCTGGATTTTGTCTGTCATAGTTGAAGTGTACCTATGATGAAAATTACAGGCCTCTCTCATCTTTTTAAGTGGGAGAACTTGCACAATTGGTGGCTGACTAAATACTTTTTTGCCCCACTGTAAGTATTCACACCCCTGAGTCAATACCTGTTAGAATCACCTTTGGCAGCGATTACAGTTGAGTCTTTCTGGATAAGTCTCTAAGAGCTTTGCACACCTGGATTGTACACTATTTGCCCATTATTCTTTTGAAATTCTTCAAGCTCTCTCAAGTTGGTTGTTGATCATTGCTAGACAGCCATTTTCATGTCTTGTCATAGATTTTCAAGCTGATTTAAGTCAAAACTGTAACTAGGCCACTCAAGAACATTCAATGTCATCTTGGTAAGCAATTTGCCCCTAAACATAACACTTTGTATTCAGGACCTAAATTTCTTTGCCACATTTTTTGCAGTTTTACAAACAGGAGGTTTTGGAATATGTATATTCTGTTCAGGCTTCTTTCTTTTCACTCTGTCATTTAGGTCAGTATTGTGGAGTAACTACAATATTGTCGTAACTGTTTTAAAGTCACCACTGATTGGCCTCATGGTGAAATCCCTGAGTGGTTTCCTTCCACTCCGTCGACTGAGTTAGGAAGGGCGCCTGTGTCTTCGTAGTGACTGGGTGTATTGATACACCATTCCAAAGTGTAATTAATAACATCACCATGCTCAAAGAGATATTCAAGATATTATTTTTTTTCATTCTTACCCATCTACCAATTAGATGGGCCGTATCCAGATTTTCATATCAAATCAAATCAAAATCAAATCAAATTTTATTTGTCACATACACATGGTTAGCAGATGTTAATGCGAGTGTAGTGAAATGCTTGTGCTTCTAGTTCCGACAATGCAGTGATAACCAACAAGTAATCTAACTAACAATTCCAAAACTACTGTCTTATACACAGTGTAAGGGGATAAGGAATATGTACATAAGGATATATGAATGAGTGATGGTACAGAGCAGCATACAGTAGATGGTATCGAGTACAGTATATACATATGAGATGAGTGTGTAGACAAAGTAAACAAAGTGGCATAGTTAAAGTGGCTAGTGATAAAGTGGCTAGGATGCAGTCGATGATGTAGAGTACAGTATATACATATGCATATGAGATGAATAATGTAGGGTAAGTAACATTATATAAGGTAGCATTGTTTAAAGTGGCTAGTGATATATTTACATCATTTCCCATCAATTCCCATTATTAAAGTGGCTGGAGTTGGGTCAGTGTCAATGACAGTGTGTTGCCAGCAGCCACTCAATGTTAGTGGTGGCTGTTTAACAGTCTGATGGCCTTGAGATAGAAGCTGTTTTTCAGTCTCTCGGTCCCAGCTTTGATGCACCTGTACTGACCTCGCCTTCTGGACGATAGCGGGGTGAACAGGCATTGGTTCGGGTGTTTGATGTCCTTGATGATCTTTATGGCCTTCCTGTAACATCGGGTGATGTAGGTGTCCTGGAGGGCAGGTAGTTTGCCCCCGGTGATGCGTTGTGCAGTCCTCACTACCCTCTGGAGAGCCTTACGGTTGAGGGCGGAGCAGTTGCCGTACCAGGCGTTGATACAGCCCGCCAGGATGCTCTCGATTGTGCATCTGTAGAAGTTTGTGAGTGCTTTTGGTGACAAGCCGAATTTCTTCAGCCTCCTGAGGTTGAAGAGGCGCTGCTGCGCCTTCTTCACAACGCTGTCAGTGTGAGTGGACCAATTCAGTTTGTCTGTGATGTGTATGCCGAGGAACTTAAAACTTGCTACCCTCTCCACTACTGTTCCATCGATGTGGATAGTGGGGTGTTCCCTCTGCTGTTTCCTGAAGTACACAATCATCTCCTTAGTTTTGTTGACGTTGAGTGTGAGGTTATTTTCCTGACACCACACTCCGAGGGCCCTCACCTCCTCCCTGTAGGCCGTCTCGTCGTTGTTGGTAATCAAGCCTACCACTGTTGTGTCGTCCGCAAACTTGATGATTGAGTTGGAGGCGTGCGTGGCCACGCAGTCGTGGGTGAACAGGGAGTACAGGAGAGGGCTCAGAACGCACCCTTGTGGGGCCCCCGTGTTGAGGATCAGCGGGGAGGAGATGTTGTTGCCTACCCTCACAACCTGGGGGCGGCCCGTCAGGAAGTCCAGTACCCAGTTGCACAGGGCGGGGTCGAGACCCAGGGTCTCGAGCTTGATGACGAGCTTGGAGGGTACTATGGTGTTGAATGCCGAGCTGTAGTCGATGAACAGCATTCTCACATAGGTATTCCTCTTGTCCAGGTGGGTTAGGGCAGTGTGCAGTGTGGTTGAGATTGCATCGTCTGTGGACCTATTTGGGCGGTAAGCAAATTGGAGAGGGTCTATGGTGTCAGGTAGGGTGGAGGTGATATGGTCCTTGACTAGTCTCTCAAAGCACTTCATGATGACGGAAGTGAGTGCTACGGGGCGGTAGTCGTTTAGCTCAGTTACCTTAGCTTTCTTGGGAACAGGAACAATGGTGGCCCTCTTGAAGCATGTGGGAACAGCAGACTGGTATAGGGATTGATTGAATATGTCCGTAAACACACCGGCCAGCTGGTCTGCGCATGCTCTGAGGGCGCGGCTGGGGATGCCGTCTGGGCCTGCAGCCTTGCGAGGGTTAACACGTTTAAATGTCTTACTCACCTCGGCTGCAGTGAAGGAGAGACCGCATGTTTTCGTTGCAGGCCGTGTCAGTGGCACTGTATTGTCCTCAAAGTGGGCAAAAAAGTTATTTAGTCTGCCTGGGAGCAAGACATCCTGGTCCGTGACTGGGCTGGGTTTCTTCTTGTAGTCCGTGATTGACTGTAGACCCTGCCACATGCCTCTTGTGTTTGAGCCATTGAATTGAGATTCCACTTTGTCTCTGTACTGACGCTTAGCTTGTTTAATAGCCTTGCGGAGGGAATAGCTGCATTGTTTATATTCGGACATGTTACCAGACACCTTGCCCTGATTAAAAGCAGTGGTTCGCGCTTTCAGTTTCACGCGAATGCTGCCATCAATCCACGGTTTCTGGTTTGGGAATGTTTTTATCGTTGCTATGGGAACGACATCTTCGACGCACGTTCTAATGAACTCGCACACCGAATCAGCGTATTCGTCAATATTTCCATCTGACGCAATACGAAACATGTCCCAGTCCACGTGATGGAAGCAGTCTTGGAGTGTAGAGTCAGCTTGGTCTGACCAGCGTTGGACAGACCTCAGCGTGGGGGCCTCTTGTTTTAGCTTCTGCCTGTAGGCAGGGATCAACAAAATGGAGTCGTGGTCAGCTTTCCCGAAAGGGGGGCGGGGCAGGGCCTTATATGCGTCGCGGAAGTTAGAGCAACAATGATCCAAGGTTTTACCACCCCTGGTTGCGCAATCGATATGCTGATAAAGTTTAGGGAGTCTTGTTTTCAGATTAGCTTTGTTAAAATCCCCAGCTACAATGAATGCAGCCTCCGGATAAATGGTTTCCAGTTTGCAAAGAGTTAAATAAAGTTCGCTCAGAGCCATCGATGTGTCTGTTTGGGGGGGGATATATACACGGCTGTGATTATAATCGAAGAGAATTCTCTTGGTAGATAATGCGGTCTACATTTGATTGTGAGGAATTCTAAATCAGGTGAACAGAAGGATTTGAGTTCCTGTATGTTTCCTTCATCACACCATGTCCCGTTAGTCATGAGGCATACCGTCCTTCTCTCACCTCAGGATTTATGGTATTACCAGTTTAATACACAAGTAGGCGCCAAAAAAAACGCAAAAAAATAAACATTGGGAGTCTATTACCAGAATGCAAACAAAACAAGTAATAGCGAATTTGCATGGAGGTTGCTAGCGAAATATGCTAACGGCTGCAAATGAAAATAAATGAATTGCAATCCGGCTCATAAAGTTATACATCGGTAGGAGCTACCGAATGTCTTTTTTGGTGAGTTTGGAATGTGAAAGAGAGTCATTGTGCAAATGAACAATGTTTTGACTCATGCAGTACTGGCTCTCCAGTACTGGCTCTGTGAACTGTGGAGTCTGGAGTTGCTAGGGCAACCGGCCTGCCTGCTCTGCAGGGAGAATAGGGGGGAGGAGCAAACAGATTGAGAACGGAGAGGAGAAAAAACGCAAGGAAATCAAGATAGCAGTGGCAGCTGTACAAATAACTCATCCAAAGGGCTTTGCCTTCTCATGGCAGAATTCAAACATAATATGCTGCCCCCGTCACCGTATTAATTCAGCCACTTACTCAAATAGCAAGTTAAACTAAGGGTCTTGTTAATAACGCACAACTCTGCGTTTTTCACGCAGGTCGGAAAATATAAAACTCCTAAAAAATATCTTGTTGTGTTTTGTAAACACAAGTCTAAAATGCTTATTTTTGTAAGTTCTGCTCGGCATCAGACTAATATTGTGCTTCAGTTGCACTTGTAAACTCGGATGAGAATTCAGGAAGGGACATTTATATCTGCAGACAGCGCTCCGACTGATGTGGAACTTATTTTCTCCGATACCTTACTTATGATTATTTTTCTCAGGTGAAATGCAAGACAAACTTTAAGCAAAACATTAGGACATGTAGCTGGCTCCATTATTTCTATGACAGGCCTAAACATTAGAAATATCATGGCCATGCATCATTTTTTTAACAAAAAAATATCTTGCTTTTTCATTGTAAGCTCATTTACTTGTGCAGCTGCCAGCCAAATAGCATGGCATTTTATTTGATTGAACCTTTATTTAACTAGGCAAGTCAGTTAAGAACAAATTCTTATTTACAATGACCTCGGCCAAACCTCAACCCGGACGACGCCGCCAATTGTGCGCTGCCCACTTCTGCTGTCATCTCATGAAAATGAAGCTATTTTATGTCGAATGTGTTGCACTAATGTATTTTCTGGAAAGGAAAACTATAGTTGCCTGGCCTTGATCACTCTATTAAAGGAAAAAAGAACACTGTTGACTTTCAATATAAAACGTGACCCCTGTCAATACACAGTTGGACTCACCTGCTCATGCTTTCTCCTTTTGTGCTATTTACAAACATGTGACTGTGCTGGGGAACTGAGTAAGCTTTATATAATGTGACAGGTGAAATAAGAACGCAATCTGCTTTATCTCCTAACACATTGCACAAGTTGACTGCAGGTATTTACTTAAATAGCTACAAATATTCAAATGTATAGGAAAAACTTCAAAGAAATAGTTTCAATGGTATTGACGGAATTGAAAAATTCTTCCCTGGCTATTTCCAAATACGCCGGTATACGGTATATACTGTATACTGCCCAAGCCGACTACCAATAGATGCCCTTCTTTGTGAGGCATTGTAAACCTCCCTGGTCTTTAAGGTTGAATCTGTGTTTGAAATTCACCGCTCGATTGATGGACTTTACAGATAATTGTATGTGTGGGGTCAGGACTGGATTTTGTCAGCCGGTGATTGTCAAACAAATAACTGTCGGTCTCACGGTAATTGACTGTTAATTACCATAAACACATTTAGCATCTCCATTTCCATGCCAGGTAGGCTATACTCTTGTTGTAAAGAAAAGCAATTTGAGCAATTTGAGGAACGTTGAGAAATAAATATAGTAGACCTAGCCTATAGAAAACTGATGGGGTCCTCCTATTTTTAATAGAGGCCATCACTCTGTTTTCGCACGCAAATGCATAGTATATAGAAATGTTGCGCAACATGAGCTCATGGGCTTTCATGAAGTGTTTGGTTAGATTTGCGAATACATTTGCATTGATGTCAGACTGATAAGAGGGACAATAGAGTGCTGAGTACCAGGCAGTTAGCAAGTTTGGTACTAATGACCATCAGCAGCGTCAGAGCTTGGAGAAGCCTAATTACCATGACTAAACAGTCATGTGGTCATGTGGACTGCCTTCATGACTCGTGACCACTGGTGTGGTGATAATAAGGTCACTATAACAGCCCTATGTGGGGTACAGAGATGAGGTAGTCCTTCAAAAATCATGGTGAACACTATGCAACTTATTATGTGACAGGTTAAGCACATTTTTACTCCTGAACTTACTTAGGCTTGCCATAATTAATGGGTTGAATACTTCTTGAAAAGTTTGTGGTCAAATGCACATCCTTAAAAACATAGGTGCTGGGTTAATGAAGAACACTAGGGAAGAACAAGAAGGACCGCACACGGTTAAAGCTCCAAATTCAACCCCTTTAACGACAGCGTTTCAATCCAAAACCTGATGCAGATCCGTTGGGTGAATTGTAAAAAAATATAATTCCACTTTGACATTATGGGGTATTGTGTGTCGGCCAGTGACACAAAATCTCAAATGAATCCATTTTCATCTGTAACACAACAACGTTTGGAAAGGTTTAAAGGGTGTGAATTCTTTGTGAAGGCCCTGTATCTCTTGTAAAGTACCCACACTGTTCCCACAGTCGAATGAAAGGTTCTGGGAACCTTTCAAAGAAAACTCAGAAAGACTGTTTTGTCAATATTCCTGCAACATCCAAGGAACGTTTTGTGCATACTGATTTTGTGGAAACATTATCTGAATGTCATCACAACTGGACAGGTTTTTGTTTTTTGGGAACATATCTTTTGCGATGTCCCCACAATGTTCCCACTGTACTGTTTCCCACAACCTAATGAAACATTCTGGAAACCTTTAAAGAGCAAACTAAATGTCTTCTGGGAACGTTCTTGCAACATCAGGCGTAGGTTTTTATACAAACACTGTAGAATCATCAGCACAACTGGAAAGTGTTTGTGTTCTCAGAACATTTGCCGCAACCTAACGAATGTTCTTGGAACTTGCACAGAACCAGTTTTGGTTTGCTGGGAAAACATTACTGGTACATTGTGTTATTCCATTACTTGAAAACCTAGTTAGAACATTTGGGGAACGTTCTGTTGTGGTTGTTACAGATGTTGTGCACAACATTTTAGTGAACGTTAGGAGAACATTTTTTTATGTTTGGTTTTGGGATGTTATCATCCTAATGTTAGATTTTTTAAAAACTATTTAGAACTTAATGGGAATCTTAGCTAATGTTCTGGGAATGTTGCCGGTTTGTTGGGATCCCTCTATTTTTAAGGTTGCTAGGAGGAAGAAGATTCTAAGAAGGCTTGCCCTCCTGTGAAGGGTTAAGTTGTTTGTTCCCTTTTGGAAGAGCAAAGCAAACCTCAGCCATTCACGGAAGGCAATTACCTGCCTCTCTGACTCTGTCAAGGTACTGAATGGAGTATCACTGACTTTGATTGATGGAAGATTTACCGCACGAGTGGTTTTGGGATAACAGAGAGCACTGAGGATGCTAAGCTTGGTGAAAACAATGGTCAAATAAATGCTTTTGTCCAGGTGAATTTAGGTTTTGTTTGTGTTCATTCAACGTTTGAACGTCCCAGTAAGATCTTATTGTTACACACAACGCAATGCAAAATGTTCCTTTAAATTCTATGAAAGTTAATTCAAGTACCTTACTTTAGTCCTAAAAAATACTTTGAACAAATATTGTGTATGGCTGCAAACTCAACCCCCCCCAGCTGCCCACTCCTCCTAACTATTTCAAGGTGGGCCTTTTTTTTCTGAAGCTGAAAATTGAGCCAGTTAGGAGGCTTGTGGATAGTCAACCACAAATCTTAAAAATAACAGTTGAGAGCAAGCATCGAACGTTTACTTTGGAAAACAAACATCGTCCCAGACCACCGTTTCATTGCCCCGACCGTAGTACGTCCACAGAGCTCCTACACACACACACACACACACACACACACACACACACAAAACACACACACACACACACACACACACACACACACACACACACACACACACACACACACACACACACACACACACACACACACACACACACACACACAAAAACATGCATCGTAATTTCAGAGAGAGCAGAGAGTGTAGAGCAAGTCTGGCGTTGACAGCTCTGGCCTGGACATGAAGCCTTGTAGTAATGAAGGTCAAACACTGGGAGTGTGTGTGCAAATGAATTAAGTCATAACATACAGACACGCTAGACTAACCCCACGGCTATCAGAGGAGATTGCTAGCCGCTAGCCATGGGGTCTGAGCTAAAGGCTAATCTCTCCCACAGCGCTGACCGGCGTGGTGTGTATGTGAGTGTGTGTGTTATGACTTCATTCATTTACACACACACACTCCCAGCCCTCCCCTATGGCCTGCGGTTCCTGCCCTGGTCATTGTTCCCTGCTGAGCAGAGGTCAGCACTCAATTGTTCTCTCTTTCACAACAATGAGATAATGCTGACTCCCTCCCTCCCTGGCACTGTCCCCTGTCGCCAGTTCACATAATCCACCAGGACTGTGTTAGGGATAATCAACATGTCACTTCTAAATGTCATCGGTGCGTGTGTACTATTAAATGTCACCTCTTAATGGGAAGCAGGACAACAATGGAGGGTGGGAGGCCTGCTGGGAGTTCCTCTGTGGTGGCTGACACAGACATTGTGTTAAGCAGAGTGGCTGGAGAAGACACTGGTTACGATGGGAGTGACTGAGAGGGTCCGGACCTTACAGTTCTATACTTCTTATAGTTCCCGGTGCATAGCGGGAAAAACTCACTATTGGAGAAGACGCTGGTTACGATAGCAGTGACTGAGAGGGTCCGGACCTTACAGTTCTATACTTCTTATAGTTCCCGGTGCATAGCAGGAAAAACTCACTATTGGAGAAGACGCTGGTTACGATAGGAGTGACTGAGAGGGTCCGGACCTTACAGTTCTATACTTCTTATAGTTCCCGGTGCATAGCAGGAAAAACTCACTATTGGAGAAGACGCTGGTTACGATAGGAGTGACTGAGAGGGTCCGGACCTTACAGTTCTATACTTCTTATAGTTCCCGGTGCATAGCAGGAAAAACTCACTATTGGAGAAGACGCTGGTTACGATAGGAGTGACTGAGAGGGTCCGGACCTTACAGTTCTATACTTCTTATAGTTCCCGGTGCATAGCAGGAAAAACTCACTATTGGAGAAGAAGAAACAAACTCAAGCATATTGGCCGCGTTTGATGTAGCCTCTTAGTTGTCTAAGCGTTGTCTCGATCAACATCACACAAATGATTCAATCACTACTCTTACCCTAGTACCGTATTTCACTCTGTCTTTTCTCGCCGGAGCTGCATGATGGAGCTGACTGGGGATTGGCCCTTACTTCAATAGTAATGAAAGTCAGTCACCCTTTCCTTCAGCTGGGTTCAGGCCTGTAAGTGCGTGTTTGTGTGTTCAGGCCTGTTTATCCTGCTCTACTTTCAGCCCGTGAAATACAGTATATAGCGTTGACCTGAGCTCACTGAGAGTCTTTGTTTGTCCCGAGGGAAATTGCTGTTGGCCCTCGCACACGCGCACACACGAACACTCACACACATTTACATGGACATTTTGAGTTATTTAGCAGACGTATTCCAGAGCGACTTACAATTAGCTGGCGTTGTTGCCTTCAAGTAAGTCTCTGTTTTGCTAGGGTGTTGGGGATGGTCGGATGGGCGTAAGCATCTGCCTCTGATTGCAAAAGGTTGCCAGTTTGAATCCAGCGATAGAAAGTTGGTTTTGAGATGTAGTTTTTTTGCCTGTCCCAAACCTTAACCCTTACCTTAACCATTCAGAGTTAATGCCTAAACCCTAACCCTAACCCTAACCCTGTCCCAAACCTTAACCCTTACCATAACCATTCAGAGTTAATGCCTAAACCCTAACCCTAACCCTGTCTCAAACCTTAACCCTTACCATAACCATTCAGAGTTAATGCCTAAACCCTAACCCTAACCCTGTCCCAAACCTTAACCCTTACCTTAACCATTCAGAGTTAATGCCTAAACCCTAACCCTAACCCTGTCTCAAACCTTAACCCTTACCTTAACCATTCAGAGTTAATGCCTAAACCCTAACCCTAACCCTGTCCCAAACCTTAACCCTTACCTTAACCATTCAGAGTTAATGCCTAAACCCTAACCCTAACCCTGTCTCAAACCTTAACCCTTACCTTAACCATTCAGAGTTAATGCCTAAACCCTAACCCTAACCCTGTCCCAAACCTTAACCCTTACCTTAACCATTCAGAGTTAATGCCTAAACCCTAACCCTAACCCTGTCTCAAACCTTAACCCTTACCTTAACCATTCAGAGTTAATGCCTAAACCCTAACCCTAACCCTGTCTCAAACCTTAACCCTTACCTTAACCATTCAGAGTTAATGCCTAAACCCTAACCCTAACCCTGTCCCAAACCTTAACCCTTACCTTAACCATTCAGAGTTAATGCCTAAACCCTAACCCTAACCCTGTCTCAAACCTTAACCCTTACCTTAACCATTCAGAGTTAATGCCTAAACCCTAACCCTAACCCTGTCTCAAACCTTAACCCTTACCTTAACCATTCAGAGTTAATGCCTAAACCCTAACCCTAACCCTGTCCCAAACCTTAACCCTTACCTTAACCATTCAGAGTTAATGCCTAAACCCTAACCCTAACCCTGTCCCAAACCTTAACCCTTACCTTAACCATTCAGAGTTAATGCCTAAACCCTAACCCTAACCCTGTCCCAAACCTTAACCCTTACCTTAACCATTCAGAGTTAATGCCTAAACCCTAACCCTAACCCTGTCCCAAACCTTAACCCTTACCTTAACCATTCAGAGTTAATGCCTAAACCCTAACCCTAACCCTGTCCCAAACCTTAACCCTTACCTTAACCATTCAGAGTTAATGCCTAAACCCTAACCCTAACCCTGTCCCAAACCTTAACCCTTACCTTAACCATTCAGAGTTAATGCCTAAACCCTAACCCTAACCCTGTCCCAAACCTTAACCCTTACCTTAACCATTCAGAGTTAATGCCTAAACCCTAACCCTGTCCCAAACCTTAACCCTTACCTTAACCATTCAGAGTTAATGCCGAAACTTAACCTTGAACGCACATTTGACGTTTGTGGTGTGTGCCGTGGGATGTATTTACAATACTCTGTAAAGAGGTAGGGTTTCAGACGTTTTTGGAAGATGGGTAGGGACGCCGCTGATTGGGATGCCAGGACAGAGAAGTGCTTTGACTGGGCTGAGCTGGACCTGCCAGGTGGGATGCAGTCCAGAGACTGAGACCTCCAGCCCTGAGAGGGTGGAGAAGGAGGATCTGATAGAGCCTGAGACCTCCAGCCCTGAGAGGGTGGAGAGGAGGATCTGATAGAGACTGAGACCTCCAGCCCTGAGAGGGTGGAGAAGGAGGATTTGATAGAGACTGAGACCTCCAGCCCTGAGAGGGTGGAGAAGGAGGATCTGATAGAGCCTGAGACCTCCAGCCCTGAGAGGGTGGAGAAGGAGGATCTGATAGAGCCTGAGACCTCCAGCCCTGAGAGGGTGGAGAAGGAGGATCTGATAGAGACTGAGACCTCCAGCCCTGAGAGGGTGGAGAAGGAGGATCTGATAGAGACTGAGACCTCCAGCCCTGAGAGGGTGGAGAAGGAGGATCTGATAGAGCCTGAGACCTCCAGCCCTGAGAGGGTGGAGAAGGAGGATCTGATAGAGCCTGAGACCTCCAGCCCTGAGAGGGTGGAGAAGGAGGATCTGATGGTTCACGGCGTCGAAGATCCAGGAGGAGGAGAACAGAGGAGAGAGACTCAGCGTCGGGAGAGCGGAGAGCCTCCGTGACAAAGCTTGAGTGGTTAGGGTCAAGAAGATCGCTCTGAGAGAGATAACGAGAGACTCGGTCAGAGACCGCACGCTCGACTGTTTTGGAAAGAAAATAAACCAGTGATACCGTCTGTAGTTGTTGCCGTCAGAAGGGTCGAGTGTTGGTTTCTTGAGGAGGGGAACCACTCTGGCCATCTTGAAGTCAGAGGGGAGGCAGCCAGTGGTCAGGGATGAGTTGATGAGGGAAGTGAGGAATGGGAGAAGGTCTCCAGAGATGGGCAGGTTGTCAGGGTGGCTGGACATCACTAGTCACACAATTTCATCTGGAGAGACAAGAGAGAAAGTTCCCAGACAGAGAATGTTTTCAACAATAATGTCTTTGCCTCTTCCCTGATCCAAATGGAGAGCCTTCCAAGGCATAGAACACCAACCTAAGCCCTAACCCCAACCCTAACCCCATTCCTAACCCCATCCCCAGCCCTAACCCTAACCCCATCCCTAACCCCATCCCTAACCCCAGCCCTAACCCCATCCCCAGCCCTAACCCCATCCCTAACCCCATCCCCATCCCTAACCCCATCCCTAACCCCATCCCTAACCCCATCCCCAGCCCTAACCCCATCCCTAACCCCATCCCCAGCCCTAACCCCGCCCCTAACCCCATCCCTAACCCCAGCCCTAACCCCAGCCCTAACCCCATCCCCAGACCTAACTCCAGCCCTAACCCCATCCCTAACCCCATCCCTAACCCCAACCCCAGCCCTAACCCCATCACCAGCCCTAACCCCATCCCCAGCCCTAACCCCATCCCTAACCCCATCCCCAGCCCTAACCCCATCCCTAACCCCAACCCCAGCCCTAACCCCATCCCCAGCCCTAACTCCAGCCCTAACCCCATCCCTAACCCCATCCCTAACCCCAGCCCTAACCCCATCCCCAGCCCTAACCCCATCCCCAGCCCTAACCCCGCCCTAACCCTAACCCCATCCCTAACCCCAGCCCTAACCCCAGCCCTAACCCCATCCCCAGCCCTAACTCCAGCCCTAACCCCATCCCTAACCCCAGCGCTAACCCCAGCCCTAACCCCATCCCCAGCTCTAACCCCATCCTCAGCCCTAACCCCACATCCAGCCCTAATCCCATCCCTAACCCCAACCCCAGCCCTAACCCCATCCCCAGCCCTAACCCCGCCCTAACCCTAACCCCATCCCTAACCCCAGCCCTAACCCCAGCCCTAACCCCATCCCCAGCCCTAACTCCAGCCCTAACCCCATCCCTAACCCCAGCGCTAACCCCAGCCCTAACCCCATCCCCAGCTCTAACCCCATCCTCAGCCCTAACCCCATCCCCAGCCCTAACTCCATCCCCATCCCTAACCCCAGCCCGAATCCCAGCCCTAACCCACACCCAGCCCTAACCCCAACCCCAGCCCTAACCCCACCCCAGCCCTAACCCCATCCCCAGCCCTAACCCCATCCCCCGGCCCTAACCCCAGCCCTAACCCCATCCCCAGCCCTAACCCCATCTCCAGCCCTAACCCCAGCCATAACCCCAGCCCCAGCCATAACCCCAGACCCAGCCCTAACCCCATCCCAGCCCTAGCCCCAGCCCTAACCCTAACCCCAGCCCTAACCCCATTCCCAGCCCTAACCCCAGCCCCAAACCCAGCCCTAACCCCAGCCCTAACCCCATCCATAACCCCAGCCCTAACCCTAACCCCAGCCCTAACCCCAGCGCTAACCCCAGCCCCAGCCCTAAACCCATCCCCAGCCCTAACCCTAACCCCAGCCCTAACCCCAGCGCTAATCCCAGCCCCAGCCCTAAACCCATCCCCAAACTCCAGCCCTAACCCTAACCCCATCCCCAGTCCTAACCCCAGCCCTAACCCCAGCCCTAACCCCATCCCCAGCCTTAACCCCATCCCCAGTGCTAACCCCAGCCCTAACCCCAGCCCTAACCCTAACCCCAGCTCTAACCCCATCCCCAGCCCTAACCCCATCCCCAGTCCTAACCCCAGCCCTAACCCTAACCCCAGCTCTAACCCCATCCCCAGCCCTAACCCCATCCCCAGTCCTAACCCCAGCCCTAACCCTAACCCCAGCTCTAACCCCATCCCCAGCCATAACCCCATCCCCAGTCCTAACCCTAACCCCAGCCCTAACCCCAGCTCTAACCCCATCCCCAGTCCTAACCCCAGCCCTAACCCTATCCCTAACCCCAGCTCTAACCCCATCCCTAACCTAACCCCATCCCCAGTCCTAACCCTAACCCCAGCCCTAACCTAACCCCATCCCCAGTCCTAACCCCATCCCCAGTCCTAAACCTAACCCCAGCCCTAACCTAACCCCATGCCCAGTCCTAACCCCAGCCCAACCTAACCCCATCCCCAGTCCTAACCCCACCCCCAGTCCTAACACCACCCCCAGTCCTAACACCATCCCCAGTCCTAACACCATCCCCAGTCCTAACCCCTAAACCCATCCCCAGTCCTAACCCCTAACCCCATCCCCAGTCCTAACCCCATCCCCAGTCCTAACCCCTAACCCAATCCCCAGTCCTAACCCAATCCCCAGTCCTAACCCAATCCCCAGTCCTAACCCCTAACCTAATCCCCAGTCCTAACCCAATCCCCAGTCCTAACCCAATCCCCAGTCCTAACCCCTAACCCAATCTCCAGTCCTAACCCAATCCCCAGTCCTAACCCCTAACCCAATCCCCAGTCCTAACCCCATCCCCAGTCCTAACCCCAACCCCAGCCCTAACCCCATCCCCAGCCCTAACCCCGCCCTAACCCTAACCCCATCCCTAACCCCAGCCCTAACCCCAGCCCTAACCCCATCCCCAGCCCTAACTCCAGCCCTAACCCCATCCCTAACCCCAGCGCTAACCCCAGCCCTAACCCCATCCCCAGCTCTAACCCCATCCTCAGCCCTAACCCCATCCCCAGCCCTAACTCCATCCCCATCCCTAACCCCAGCCCGAATCCCAGCCCTAACCCACACCCAGCCCTAACCCCAACCCCAGCCCTAACCCCACCCCAGCCCTAACCCCATCCCCAGCCCTAACCCCATCCCGGCCCTAACCCCAGCCCTAACCCCATCCCCAGCCCTAACCCCATCTCCAGCCCTAACCCCAGCCATAACCCCAGCCCCAGCCATAACCCCAGACCCAGCCCTAACCCCATCCCAGCCCTAGCCCCAGCCCTAACCCTAACCCCAGCCCTAACCCCATTCCCAGCCCTAACCCCAGCCCCAAACCCAGCCCTAACCCCAGCCCTAACCCCATCCATAACCCCAGCCCTAACCCTAACCCCAGCCCTAACCCCAGCGCTAACCCCAGCCCCAGCCCTAAACCCATCCCCAGCCCTAACCCTAACCCCAGCCCTAACCCCAGCGCTAATCCCAGCCCCAGCCCTAAACCCATCCCCAGCCCTAACTCCAGCCCTAACCCTAACCCCATCCCCAGTCCTAACCCCAGCCCTAACCCCAGCCCTAACCCCATCCCCAGCCTTAACCCCATCCCCAGTGCTAACCCCAGCCCTAACCCCAGCCCTAACCCTAACCCCAGCTCTAACCCCATCCCCAGCCCTAACCCCATCCCCAGTCCTAACCCCAGCCCTAACCCTAACCCCAGCTCTAACCCCATCCCCAGCCCTAACCCCATCCCCAGTCCTAACCCCAGCCCTAACCCTAACCCCAGCTCTAACCCCATCCCCAGCCATAACCCCATCCCCAGTCCTAACCCTAACCCCAGCCCTAACCCCAGCTCTAACCCCATCCCCAGCCCTAACCCCATCCCCAGTCCTAACCCCAGCCCTAACCCTAACCCCAGCTCTAACCCCATCCCCAGCCATAACCCCATCCCCAGTCCTAACCCTAACCCCAGCCCTAACCCCAGCTCTAACCCCATCCCCAGTCCTAACCCCAGCCCTAACCCTATCCCTAACCCCAGCCCTAACCCCATCCATAACCCCAGCCCTAACCCTAACCCCAGCCCTAACCCCAGCGCTAACCCCAGCCCCAGCCCTAAACCCATCCCCAGCCCTAACCCTAACCCCAGCCCTAACCCCAGCGCTAATCCCAGCCCCAGCCCTAAACCCATCCCCAGCCCTAACTCCAGCCCTAACCCTAACCCCATCCCCAGTCCTAACCCCAGCCCTAACCCCAGCCCTAACCCCATCCCCAGCCTTAACCCCATCCCCAGTGCTAACCCCAGCCCTAACCCCAGCCCTAACCCTAACCCCAGCTCTAACCCCATCCCCAGCCCTAACCCCATCCCCAGTCCTAACCCCAGCCCTAACCCTAACCCCAGCTCTAACCCCATCCCCAGCCCTAACCCCATCCCCAGTCCTAACCCCAGCCCTAACCCTAACCCCAGCTCTAACCCCATCCCCAGCCATAACCCCATCCCCAGTCCTAACCCTAACCCCAGCCTAACCCCAGCTCTAACCCCATCCCCAGTCCTAACCCCAGCCCTAACCCTATCCCTAACCCCAGCTCTAACCCCATCCCTAACCTAACCCCATCCCCAGTCCTAACCCTAACCCCAGCCCTAACCTAACCCCATCCCCAGTCCTAACCCCATCCCCAGTCCTAAACCTAACCCCAGCCCTAACCTAACCCCATGCCCAGTCCTAACCCCAGCCCAACCTAACCCCATCCCCAGTCCTAACCCCACCCCCAGTCCTAACACCACCCCCAGTCCTAACACCATCCCCAGTCCTAACACCATCCCCAGTCCTAACCCCTAAACCCATCCCCAGTCCTAACCCCTAACCCCATCCCCAGTCCTAACCCCATCCCCAGTCCTAACCCCTAACCCAATCCCCAGTCCTAACCCAATCCCCAGTCCTAACCCAATCCCCAGTCCTAACCCCTAACCTAATCCCCAGTCCTAACCCAATCCCCAGTCCTAACCCAATCCCCAGTCCTAACCCCTAACCCAATCTCCAGTCCTAACCCAATCCCCAGTCCTAACCCCTAACCCAATCCCCAGTCCTAACCCCATCCCCAGTCCTAACCCCAACCCCAGCCCTAACCCCATCCCCAGCCCTAACCCCGCCCCTAACCCTAACCCCATCCCTAACCCCAGCCCTAACCCCAGCCCTAACCCCATCCCCAGCCCTAACTCCAGCCCTAACCCCATCCCTAACCCCAGCGCTAACCCCAGCCCTAACCCCATCCCCAGCTCTAACCCCATCCTCAGCCCTAACCCCATCCCCAGCCCTAACTCCATCCCCATCCCTAACCCCAGCCCGAATCCCAGCCCTAACCCACACCCAGCCCTAACCCCAACCCCAGCCCTAACCCCACCCCAGCCCTAACCCCATCCCCAGCCCTAACCCCATCCCCGGCCCTAACCCCAGCCCTAACCCCATCCCCAGCCCTAACCCCATCTCCAGCCCTAACCCCAGCCATAACCCCAGCCCCAGCCATAACCCCAGACCCAGCCCTAACCCCATCCCAGCCCTAGCCCCAGCCCTAACCCTAACCCCAGCCCTAACCCCATTCCCAGCCCTAACCCCAGCCCCAAACCCAGCCCTAACCCCAGCCCTAACCCCATCCATAACCCCAGCCCTAACCCTAACCCCAGCCCTAACCCCAGCGCTAACCCCAGCCCCAGCCCTAAACCCATCCCCAGCCCTAACCCTAACCCCAGCCCTAACCCCAGCGCTAATCCCAGCCCCAGCCCTAAACCCATCCCCAGCCCTAACTCCAGCCCTAACCCTAACCCCATCCCCAGTCCTAACCCCAGCCCTAACCCCAGCCCTAACCCCATCCCCAGCCTTAACCCCATCCCCAGTGCTAACCCCAGCCCTAACCCCAGCCCTAACCCTAACCCCAGCTCTAACCCCATCCCCAGCCCTAACCCCATCCCCAGTCCTAACCCCAGCCCTAACCCTAACCCCAGCTCTAACCCCATCCCCAGCCCTAACCCCATCCCCAGTCCTAACCCCAGCCCTAACCCTAACCCCAGCTCTAACCCCATCCCCAGCCATAACCCCATCCCCAGTCCTAACCCTAACCCCAGCCCTAACCCCAGCTCTAACCCCATCCCCAGTCCTAACCCCAGCCCTAACCCTATCCCTAACCCCAGCTCTAACCCCATCCCTAACCTAACCCCATCCCCAGTCCTAACCCTAACCCCAGCCCTAACCTAACCCCATCCCCAGTCCTAACCCCATCCCCAGTCCTAAACCTAACCCCAGCCCTAACCTAACCCCATGCCCAGTCCTAACCCCAGCCCAACCTAACCCCATCCCCAGTCCTAACCCCACCCCCAGTCCTAACACCACCCCCAGTCCTAACACCATCCCCAGTCCTAACACCATCCCCAGTCCTAACCCCTAAACCCATCCCCAGTCCTAACCCCTAACCCCATCCCCAGTCCTAACCCCATCCCCAGTCCTAACCCCTAACCCAATCCCCAGTCCTAACCCAATCCCCAGTCCTAACCCAATCCCCAGTCCTAACCCCTAACCTAATCCCCAGTCCTAACCCAATCCCCAGTCCTAACCCAATCCCCAGTCCTAACCCCTAACCCAATCTCCAGTCCTAACCCAATCCCCAGTCCTAACCCCTAACCCAATCCCCAGTCCTAACCCCATCCCCAGTCCTAACCCCAACCCCAGCCCTAACCCCATCCCCAGCCCTAACTCCAGCCCTAACCCCATCCCTAACCCCAGCGCTAACCCCAGCCCTAACCCCATCCCCAGCTCTAACCCCAGCCCTAACCCCATCCCCAGCCCTAACTCCATCCCCATCCCTAACCCCAGCCCGAATCCCAGCCCTAACCCACACCCAGCCCTAACCCCAACCCCAGCCCTAACCCCACCCCAGCCCTAACCCCATCCCCAGCCCTAACCCCATCCCCGGCCCTAACCCCAGCCCTAACCCCATCCCCAGTCCTAACCCCATCTCCAGCCCTAACCCCAGCCATAACCCCAGCCCCAGCCATAACCCCAGACCCAGCCCTAACCCCATCCCAGCCCTAGCCCCAGCCCTAACCCTAACCCCAGCCCTAACCCCATTCCCAGCCCTAACCCCAGCCCCAAACCCAGCCCTAACCCCAGCCCTAACCCCATCCATAACCCCAGCCCTAACCCTAACCCCAGCCCTAACCCCAGCGCTAACCCCAGCCCCAGCCCTAAACCCATCCCCAGCCCTAACCCTAACCCCAGCCCTAACCCCAGCGCTAACCCCAGCCCCAGCCCTAAACCCATCCCCAGCCCTAACCCCATCCCCAGCCCTAACCCCATCCCCAGTCCTAACCCCAGCCCTAACCCTAACCCCAGCTCTAACCCCATCCCCAGCCATAACCCCATCCCCAGTCCTAACCCTAACCCCAGCCCTAACACCATCCCCAGTCCTAACCCTAACCCCAGGCCTAACCCCAGCCCTAACCCTATCCCCAACCCTAACCCCAGCTCTAACCCCATCCCCAGTCCAAACCCCAGCCCTAACCCCATCCCCAGTCCTAACCCCAGTCCTAACCCTAACCCCAGCCCTAACCCTAACCCCATCTCTAACCCCATCCCCAGTCCTAACCCTAACCCCAGCCCTAACCCCAGCTCTAACCCCATCCCCAGTCCTAACCCCATCCCCAGTCCTAACCCCAACCCTAACCCCAGCTCTAACCCCATCCCTAACCTAACCCCATCCCCAGTCCTAACCCTAACCCCAGCCCTAACCTAACCCCATCCCCAGTCCTAACCTCATCCCCAGTCCTAAACCTAACCCCAGCCCTAACCTAACCCCATGCCCAGTCCTAACCCCAGCCCAACCTAACCCCATCCCCAGTCCTAACCCCACCCCCAGTCCTAACACCACCCCCAGTCCTAACACCATCCCCAGTCCTAACACCATCCCCAGTCCTAACCCCTAACCCCATCCCCAGTCCTAACCCCATCCCCAGTCCTAACCCCTAACCCAATCCCCAGTCCTAACCCAATCCCCAGTCCTAACCCAATCCCCAGTCCTAACCCCTAACCCAATCCCCAGTCCTAACCCAATCCCCAGTCCTAACCCCTAACCCAATCCCCAGTCCTAACCCAATCCCCAGTCCTAACCTCTAACCCAATCCCCAGTCCTAACCCCATCCCCAGTCCTAACCCCATCCCCAGTCCTAACCCCTAACCCAATCCCCAGTCCTAACCCCTAACCCAATCCCCAGTCCTAACCCAATCCCCAGTCCTAACCCCTAACCCAATCCCCAGTCCTAACCCCTAACCCAATCCCCAGTCCTAACCCCATCCCCAGTCCTAACCCAATCCCCAGTCCTAACCCCTAACCCAATCCCCAGTCCTAACCCCTAACCCAATCCCCAGTCCTAACCCCTAACCCAATCCCCAGTCCTAACCCAATCCCCAGTCCTAACCCCTAACCCAATCCCCAGTCCTAACCCAATCCCCAGTCCTAACCCCTAACCCAATCCCCAGTCCTAACCCAATCCCCAATCCTAACCCCTAACCCAATCCCCAGTCCTAACCCAATCCCCAGTCCTAACCCCTAACCCAATCCCCAGTCCTAACCCCTAACCCAATCCCCAGTCCTAACCCAATCCCCAGTCCTAACCCAATCCCCAGTCCTAACCCAATCCCCAGTCCTAACCCCTAACCCCATCCCCAGTCCTAACCCAATCCCCAGTCCTAACCCCTAACCCCATCCCCAGTCCTAACCCAATCCCCAGCACAGCCCCAGTCTAGTCTGTACCAGACAGGGCCGACCCAGCGGGGATGTTTGTAATTACACACTCAAACAAATCACCAGGGGAAACAAAGCAGTTGTTCCAAACACAAAACATATTGTTCTCTGCATGAGAGAAATAATAACATAACAGACTGTCTCAGGCCAGAATAGAGTGGTTTTAGGGAAAAGTCTTCACAGACAATAGACTGTACTAAGGTTAGTTAAACTAGGGTTTGTTAACCACCCCAACATTCTAATATGTTGTTTTTGATTTGCTGTTTTCCAGGCATGCCCATCGGGATCCCGGGACTTCCGGGTGAAGCAGTGTGCCGACTTCGACAGCATGCCGTTCCGTGGGAAATACTACAACTGGAAGCCCTACACTGGAGGTGAGATCGGAATAATGCATTAATCCACCAATCGCTCCCGTCCATTCCGCTGTCTTTCTCTACCCATTTGCAGTAGTTTATTCGGCGCTTTGATACCTTTCATCATACAGTAGCTTCCCAGAGTCTGTGGTTCTCTCTGGCCCTCAGTGACAGTCCAAAGGCTTCTCTCTGTGACTGTGTTGTGTACACATCTAATACCAACAGTAGGCAGGACTATTTGATAGGCCCAGAATTCCTGGGATTCTCACATTGTGTTTGATGGCCCTCTGGGCAGCCATTCCAACTCTTTAGCCCTCAATGAAGACATTGGAGTGGGAGTGTGGGAGGGGTGGGATTTGGGTCCATTGAGGCTTGAATTCTGGGTCATCACTATCTGGTCTACAATTGATGAATTGGCACCAGGACTTACTATTACCTTACAGATGTAGGTTCTTAATTTGATCCCTCTGTAGCGGCTGAGAATTTTTCCTGCACCACAGGAAATGCAGACGAGCTTCACGATTTACACACATTCACTGAAAAGCTGCACGTCATTATATTATTGCAGCCTGATTTTGGCCAGCTAATAGCCTAACCACCTACGCAACATTATGTACGAAACGTTCAAATCCTGTTGCTGCAGGATTATTTTGCTGTGACAACACGGGTCAAATTAACATCCAACACCTGTGTGTGTTCTCTATTTTCACTAGAGATTGCAGTGGAAAGTTACTCACAAAGAAACACACACACGCATGCACGCGCGCACACATGCAACTCATAAAGCACAGTCTAGTCCTACTCTGTCCCAGGCCGTTGCGCTATAAGTTGAACTCTGTTATCACAGCTCCCATTAGTCAACGCTATGAGCTCCTCTGTGTGTGTGTGTGTGTGTGTGTGTGTGTGTGTGTGTGTGTGTGTGTGTGTGTGTGTGTGTGTGTGTGTGTGTGTGTGTGTGTGTGTGTGTGTGTGTGTGTGTGTGTGTGTGTGTGTGTGTGTGTGTGTGTGTGTGTGTGTGTGTGTGTGTGTGTGTGTGTGTGAGTGTCATGGCAGCCCCAGCTATCTCTCCCAGTGTCAGTACTGAAGTGACGTCAGGCCCCAGGTCCAGGATCAGATCTAAGCATGACTAATAGAAGTCTTTATTACTATCAACAAACTCTCGAGGAGAGCAGAGAACAGGGCCTGGGTTCATGTTCTGGCCCAGATTCTTGGCTCACAACTAGCACCACAAAAGGTTTTCTGGAATAAAATAAATATATATATTGTAAACTGTATTATTTTCTGATAGATAGATGTATTCATAGTCATGTCACTCATCATGGCACACATGATGGGTATGATCTGAATCAACTGTTATTCATAAACTGGGCGGTTTGAGCCCTGAATGCTGATTGGCTGACAGCCATGGTATATTCAGACCGTATATACCACGGGTATGACAAAACATGCTCTAATTACATTGGTAACCAGTTTATAACAGCAGTAAGGCACCTCAGGGGCTTGTGGTATATGGCCAATATACCACGGCTAAGGGCTGTAACCAGGCACTCCGCGTTGCGTCGTGCGCAAGAAGAGCCCTTAGGCGTGGTATATTGGCCATATACCACACACCCCCTCGTGCCTCATTGCTTAAATAGAACATGTGTTATAATGTGTTTGAACCTGTAGTCGTTATGGCTGAACCTTAGCTGTCTGTCTGTGGCCGGTGGGTGTAGACACAGGTTATCAAAAGTCACTTTGTGAGAAATGTCTCTAAGTTTGAGGTCGACGTGGCCTAGTTGGCAAAGCATGCCAAAGGTCATGCCACCCATGTGTAAAATTAGTCACTTTGGATAAAAGCGTCTGCTAAATTGCAGATATTATTATTATATATTAAGTTGTGTCTGATATCTCCCTACTGTGTGTATAACTATGGGTACAGGAGTCGACCCCTGCCCTGTGGAGGTTTGTCCAGTACCTTCTGACCTCTGCCCTGTGTGTTCCAGGTGGCGTGAAGCCGTGTGCTCTGAACTGTCTGGCGGAGGGATATAACTTCTACACCGAGCGCTCCCCGGCCGTCATCGATGGAACACGCTGCCAGGCCGACTCACTGGACATCTGCATCAATGGAGAGTGCAAGGTGAGAGAGAGAGAGAGAGAGAGAGAGAGAGAGAGAGAGAGAGAGAGAGAGAGAGAGAGAGAGAGAGAGAGTGTCTTTGTGTGTGTGCGTGTGTCTATTTGTCTGTCTTGAGTGTGATAATTGTTCTTGTGACGTAGTGGTGGTAATGTTTAGGCTGTCCTTTCAGTTACTGTACATTTCCCCAGATAAGAAGTAGTGCTTCTGGTTCCCACGCTGTGACTCACCCCAGTCAAACAGACCCACGCTGCTTCCAGTCAGGACCCAGCCGGTATGGTGCTGACTCCCCCATAGGAGAAACACTGTACCATGGCTATGACCTGGTTACATTGTGATAGATAAAGCTAATAAACGGGATGACTGTATAACCTGATGTAATGATCCTGACCATGTGACCTGACCAGGAAACCTGACCCGACAAAACTCAGCCTGTGACTCAGTTTGTACAGTTTATAGTCACAGTGTTTGTGTTCCTTCTTATCTCAAGAGACCTTGTTTATATGATACTGACTGACTGGGGGAAAGTGACTGAGAGACAGCGAGGAAATACCATTATCCAATATGGAACAATGTAGAGTTAGAACAAAACTTGGAGTTTCAGTCAGTTTGATTTTCATTGAGTGGTTGGCAGAGGTCTTAATCTAGACTCTTATCACAACTCAACAGATCATGTCTGGGATTGTTTTGAAGTTCTCCTCAGGAAACTGGCTATCCAGATTAACGTGGAAGTTGAGTTGAAAGACACTGTCATTTATTTCACCACTGGGCGTTTGTTTAAAATAAGGTTTTGAATTTATGCTCAAAATAGTTTTTTTTTTTAGTTGAAAAAAGCTGAAAATAACGTGTTTATTAAGGAGATCTGGCATCTACTGCTGTCTTTGTTCTGTGTGTGGACACTGTACAGTATGTGTACAATCGGGTCAGGGTGTGTGTGTGTGTGTGTGTGTGTGTGTGTGTGTGTGTGTGTGTGTGTGTGTGTGTGTGTGTGTGTGTGTGTGTGTGTGTGTGTGTTGGAGGTTTCTTCCCAGAAAGCACTGGGACATGTTCATCCCTAGTCACAGTCCAATGTGCCTTTTTATTTCAGCAGCAGTTGGTCTTCTAGAGTCTTCTAGAGTCTCTGACATGACGTGATTAATCTCTGGAACACTGTCTGCCTGAAGGCTGCTCGGAAATACTCAAAATGCTTCATGTAGGCCTGTGCACGTGTTGGATAATGACAAAGGGAGAGAGAGAGAACAGGGGGACAATGAAAGAGAGAAGAAACAGATAGGGATAGAGCAGAGAAATGTGGACGGAGCGAGAGAGAGAGAGAGAGAGAGAGAGAGAGCGAGAATGGAGAGAATAGAGGGTGAGAGAGAAGGGGGGCGAGGGAGAGAGAGAGAGAGAGAGAGAGAGAGAGAGAGAGAGAGAGAGAGAGAGAGAGAGAGAGAGAGAGAGAGAGAGAGAGAGAATGCGAGGGATGTGTGAGAATAAATGTATTTTTCTCTCCTGTCATTATTAAGGTGACACCCATTAATTCTCCTTATCACATTTTAGAGGAGTCTACACAAGTATGAGATACTCACTTTACCGTAACTCTCTAAAAGAGACTGGCAGTTAAGTCAGCGACTGTTCCTCTCGTCCAACTGTCGTTCTACGGTTGCTAATCACTTACTGTCCAATCATGAGTTCGCATTTTAACTGACGTAAAACTGCTGCTCCATGCAGCTTCCACAGACTTTAACGCACTTCTTCAGCACTTTTCTTTATTACTATGGTATTACTATGGTATTACTACAGTATTATTAAACAGTGGCGTTACTATGGTATAAGTTATACTTGATGCAATATAACATGGTACTCTGTCTCCTCTCTCAGCACGTAGGCTGTGACAACATCCTGGGTTCGGACGCCAAGGAGGACCGCTGTCGGGTGTGTGGAGGCGACGGCAGTACCTGTGAGGCCACAGAGGGACTGTTCAATGACTCCCTACCCAGAGGCGGTAAGACCCAGTCTGGGGACAGAACTTGACAGGGCTCTTTACTTCAGGTGTGCAAATGTTTTAGTTCCATCCAAACTGATGAAAAAGGTGAAGGGTCATGAAGGGTCTCCCCTCTGAGCAAGTACACGTAGTTGTGTCAAGGTGGCTGGATGGTGGTGGACCATTTTAATTTTAATTTTAAATTTGACCTTTATTTAACCAGGCAAGTCAGTTAAGAACATATTCTTATTTTCAATGACGGCCTGGGAACAGTGGGTTAACTGCCTGTTCAGGGGCAGAACGACAGATTTGTACCTTGTCAGCTCGGGGGTTTGAACTCACAACCTTCCGGTTACTAGTCCAACGCTCTAACCACTAGGCTACGCTGCCACCCCATTGCTGATACACACAGGAAACTGTTGAGTAGGAAAAACCCAGAAACGTTGCAGTTCTTGACACACTCAAACCGGTGCACCTGGCACCTACTACCACACCCCGTTCAAAGGCACTTAAATCTTTTGTCTTGCCCACTCCGTGTCTCAGTTGTCTCAAGGCTTACAAATCCTCCTTTAAGTGGATTTAACAGGTAACTGTATAATGTAGAGGAGACAGCAGTGTAAAGAAGGGAGGATCAGAGAAGAGGACTGTGTAATGTAGAGGAGACAGCAGTGTAAAGAAGGGAGGATCAGAGAAGAGGACTGTGTAATGTAGAGGAGACAGCAGTGTAAAGGGAGGATCAGAGAAGAGGACTGTGGAATGTAGAGGAGACAGCAGTGTAAAGAAGGGAGGATCAGAGAAGAGGACTGTAATGTAGAGGAGACAGCAGTGTAAAGAAGGGAGGATCAGAGAAGAGGACTGTGTAATGTAGAGGAGACAGCAGTGTAAAGAAGGGAGGATCAGAGAAGAGGACTGTGGAATGTAGAGGAAACAGCAGTGTAAAGAAGGGAGGATCAGAGAAGAGGACTGTAATGTAGAGGAGACAGCAGTGTAAAGAAGGGAGGATCAGAGAAGAGGACTGTGGAATGTAGAGGAGACAGCAGTGTAAAGAAGGGAGGATCAGAGAAGAGGACTGTGTAATGTAGAGGAGACAGCAGTGTAAAGAAGGGAGGATCAGAGAAGAGGACTGTAATGTAGAGGAGACAGCAGTGTAAAGAAGGGAGGATCAGAGAAGAGGACTGTGTAATGTAGAGGAGACAGCAGTGTAAAGAAGGGAGGATCAGAGAAGAGGACTGTGGAATGTAGAGGAGACAGCAGTGTAAAGAAGGGGGGATCAGAGAAGAGGACTGTGTAATGTAGAGGAGACAGCAGTGTAAAGAAGGGAGGATCAGAGAAGAGGACTGTGTAATGTAGAGGAGACAGCAGTGTAAAGAAGGGAGGATCAGAGAAGAGGACTGTGGAATGTAGAGGAGACAGCAGTGTAAAGAAGGGAGGATCAGAGAAGAGGACTGTAATGTAGAGGAGACAGCAGTGTAAAGAAGGGAGGATCAGAGAAGAGGACTGTGTAATGTAGAGGAGACAGCAGTGTAAAGAAGGGAGGATCAGAGAAGAGGACTGTGGAATGTAGAGGAGACAGCAGTGTAAAGAAGGGAGGATCAGAGAAGAGGACTGTAATGTAGAGGAGACAGCAGTGTAAAGAAGGGAGGATCAGAGAAGAGGACTGTGGAATGTAGAGGAGACAGCAGTGTAAAGAAGGGAGGATCAGAGAAGAGGACTGTGTAATGTAGAGGAGACAGCAGTGTAAAGAAGGGAGGATCAGAGAAGAGGACTGTAATGTAGAGGAGACAGCAGTGTAAAGAAGGGAGGATCAGAGAAGAGGACTGTGTAATGTAGAGGAGACAGCAGTGTAAAGAAGGGAGGATCAGAGAAGAGGACTGTGGAATGTAGAGGAGACAGCAGTGTAAAGAAGGGAGGATCAGAGAAGAGGACTGTGTAATGTAGAGGAGACAGCAGTGTAAAGAAGGGAGGATCAGAGAAGAGGACTGTGTAATGTAGAGGAGACAGCAGTGTAAAGAAGGGAGGATCAGAGAAGAGGACTGTGTAATGTAGAGGAGACAGCAGTGTAAAGAAGGGAGGATCAGAGAAGAGACTGTAATGTAGAGGAGACAGCAGTGTAAAGAAGGGAGGATCAGAGAAGAGGACTGTGTAATGTAGAGGAGACAGCAGTGTAAAGAAGGGAGGATCAGAGAAGAGGACTGTGTAATGTAGAGGAGACAGCAGTGTAAAGAAGGGAGGATCAGAGAAGAGGACTGTGGAATGTAGAGGAGACAGCAGTGTAAAGAAGGGAGGATCAGAGAAGAGGACTGTGGAATGTAGAGGAGACAGCAGTGTAAAGAAGGGAGAATCAGAGAAGAGGACTGTGTAATGTAGAGGAGACAGCAGTGTAAAGAAGGGAGGATCAGAGAAGAGGACTGTGTAATGTAGAGGAGACAGCAGTGTAAAGAAGGGAGGATCAGTGAAGAGGACTGTGTAATGTAGAGGAGACAGCAGTGTAAAGAAGGGAGGATCAGAGAAGAGGACTGTGTAATGTAGAGGAGACAGCAGTGTAAAGAAGGGAGGATCAGAGAAGAGGACTGTGTAATGTAGAGGAGACAGCAGTGTAAAGAAGGGAGGATCAGAGAAGAGGACTGTAATGTAGAGGAGACAGCAGTGTAAAGAAGGGAGGATCAGAGAAGAGGACTGTGTAATGTAGAGGAGACAGCAGTGTAAAGCAGGGAGGATCAGAGAAGAGGACTATGTAATGTAGAGGAGACAGCAGTGTAAAGAAGGGAGGATCAGAGAAGAGGACTGTAATGTAGAGGAGACAGCAGTGTAAAGAAGGGAGGATCAGAGAAGAGGACTGTGTAATGTAGAGGAGACAGCAGTGTAAAGAAGGGAGGATCAGAGAAGAGGACTGTAATGTAGAGGAGACAGCAGTGTAAAGAAGGGAGGATCAGAGAAGAGGACTGTGTAATGTAGAGGAGACAGCAGTGTAAAGAAGGGAGGATCAGAGAAGAGGACTATGTAATGTAGAGGAGACAGCAGTGTAAAGAAGGGAGGATCAGAGAAGAGGACTGTAATGTAGAGGAGACAGCAGTGTAAAGAAGGGAGGATCAGAGAAGAGGACTGTAATGTAGAGGAGACAGCAGTGTAAAGAAGGGAGGATCAGAGAAGAGGACTGTGTAATGTAGAGGAGACAGCAGTGTAAAGAAGGGAGGATCAGAGAAGAGGACTGTAATGTAGAGGAGACAACAGTGTAAAGAAGGGAGGATCAGAGAAGAGGACTGTAATGTAGAGGAGACAGCAGTGTAAAGAAGGGAGGATCAGAGAAGAGGACTGTAATGTAGAGGAGACAGCAGTGTGTAGAGAAGAGTATGTGTTTCAGAGCGAGTCCATTCCCCTGTGCATTCTGAAAGCTGCCAAACACCACAAGTTTGTAAGCACTTTCCGGGAGACACATCCTCGTGCAGAAAGGCAAGGTAAAAACTCAGGAACGTATTGTCTTTTTGGCAGAGCAGCCCTGTCCTAGAGCCAACAGAGCCCTTTAGCCAAACACTTCTGTGTGTGCCCCCCCCCCCTTTGTCACCCAATGATAAAGCGTATGGTTTTGGGAGTTGAGAAACATGTTGTCAAAACATAAATGGAAACATAATATATTTGCATTAATTACATCATCCGGTGAAGGACTCAGAGTGGAGATATGGCTTCATCCTGGCTCTGGTTCCAAGACTAGTCTATCGGGAGGCAAAAGCACTTTCTCCTTCTATGGTATGTCCAGTAATGCATCTAAAAACACATTTGCTGTGTCTCTGTAATGGTGGTGTCCTTTTCTCTACCAGGTTACATGGAGGTTGTTCTGATACCAAGGGGATCAGTCCACATAGAAATCCAAGAAGTCTCCATGTCCAAGAACTACATCGGTAAGTGACCTCTTTTCAACGCTATTCGAATGATTTTCATCCATCCTGTGTTTCTTCACAGTCTCTACATCTGAAAAGGTTCTAAGTCATTATGGCCCGTCCATAACTCCACACAATTAGTGCTACACTAACTGTGAAGAAGTTTGAAATTAACCTGTTTCATATTAGAGGGTATTGCTTCAGTTCCTGGTTTAAAAATTCCGGTTTCCGCACCACCTCGTGCTTTCTCAGTCGAGGGCTGAGCAGACAGTGTTTTTTTAACCTGCACTGAAATGAACAGCTTCGACATTAGAGAAAATAGTCAGCGCCGCGTCCAGTGGGAGTCTTTGACATTGGTCTCTCCCTCTGGAACGTTGGTCCCTCCCTCTGGAACGTTGGTCCCTCCCTCTGGAACGTTGGTCTCTCCCTCTGGAACGTTGGTCCCTCCCTCTGGAACGTTGGTCCCTCCCTCTGGAACGTTGGTCTCTCCCTCTGGAACGTTGGTCTCTCCCTCTGGAACGTTGGTCCCTCCCTCTGGAACGTTGGTCTCTCCCTCTGGAACGTTGGTCTCTCCCTCTGGAACGTTGGTCTCTCCCTCTGGAACGTTGGTCCCTCCCTCTGGAACGTTGGTCCCTCCCTCTGGAACGTTGGTCTCTCCCTCTGGAACGTTGGTCCCTCCCTCTGGAACGTTGGTCTCTCCCTCTGGAATGTTGGTCCCTCCCTCTGGAACGTTGGTCCCTCCCTCTGGAACGTTGGTCTCTCCCTCTGGAACGTTGGTCCCTCCCTCTGGAACGTTGGTCCCTCCCTCTGGAACGTCAGTCTCTCCCTCTGGAACGTCGGTCTCTCCCTCTGGAACATCGGTCCCTCCCTCTGGAACGTCGGTCTCTCCCTCTGGAACGTCGGTCCCTCCCTCTGGAACGTCGGTCTCTCCCTCTGGAACGTCGGTCTCTCCCTCTGGAACGTCGGTCTCTCCCTCTGGATCGTCGGTCTCTCCCTCTGGAACGTCGGTCCCTCCCTCTGGAACGTCGGTCTCTCCCTCCCTAGAACGTCGGTCTCTCCCTCTGGAACGTCGGTCTCTCCCTCTGGAACGTCGGCCTCTCCCTCTGGAACGTCGGTCTCTCCCTCTGGAACGTCGGTCCCTCCCTCTGGAACGTCGGTCTCTCCCTCTGGAACGTCGGTCCCTCCCTCTGGAACGTCGGTCTCTCCCTCTGGAACGTCGGTCTCTCCCTCTGGAACGTCGGTCTCTCCCTCTGGAACGTCGGTCTCTCCCTCTGGAACGTCGGTCTCTCCCTCTGGAACGTCGGTCTCTCCCTCTGGAACGTCGGTCCCTCCCTCTGGAACGTCGGCCTCTCCCTCTGGAACGTCGGCCTCTCCCTCTGGAACGTCGGTCTCTCCCTCTGGAACGTCGGCCTCTCCCTCTGGAACGTCGGTCTCTCCCTCTGGAACGTCGGTCTCTCCCTCTGGAACGTCGGTCTCTCCCTCTGGAACGTCGGTCTCTCCCTCTGGAACGTCGGTCTCTCCCTCTGGATCGTCGGTCTCTCCCTCTGGAACGTCGGTCTCTCCCTCTGGAATGTCGGTCTCTCCCTCTGGAACGTCGGTCTCTCCCTCTGGAACGTCGGTCTCTCCCTCTGGAACGTCGGTCTCTCCCTCTTCGTTCCAGACGAGAACGGAACAACATTCACAGCTCTGACAGTCGGCATCAAAACAATCAAACAAGCCCGTTTAGTGTTGTTGTCGTGGGCTGATATTAACGAGGGAGTTTAGAAGTGTGACCGAGTGGTGAATTTACGGCTCAGGTTGTTGACGGAGGACTGAAGTCAGGCTTTGAAACGTCAGGCGTTGTTCAATTTACAGCCCCACGGCGACAGCCCCGAGGCGACAGCCCCGCGGCGACAGCCCCGCGGCGACAGCCCCGAGGCGACAGCCCCGAGGCGACAGCCCCGCGGCGACAGACCCGAGGCGACAGACCCGAGGCGACAGCCCCGTGGCAATAGTGGATAGCAGAATATTTATATATCAACATTTATTTTATGTGATACATACGTTTTAACGATTGCCACTTTGTGTCCTATTGTGTAGACGGCACTCTCTATGTCCCTTCCAAGTAATGTGTGACAGGCCCTAAAAGCTGTGGGAGTATTTGGTCTTGGTAAAGTTGTGTGAGGCTGCCTTTAGCAGTGGCGATGGACTGCGAGCTCACTGTTTGAATGTGCAGACGAGGTGGCAGTAAAGACTGCATTCTGTATAAGCTATCCCCCAAAACAGGAGGAGTCACACAAGTATTGTTGTAACGAAGTGCGTAAATGCTGCAAAGTGCATACGCATGAGGAATCAGCTAGAGACAGATAGAGAGAGAGGGAACACAGTGTTTGGGTCGTTTCTCCTCAATTTGGCCCCATTTCAACTCTGAGAAAATGGATATTTTGAGATGTGTTGTGCTTGGAGACAACTTCTTTGTTTTGACGACCAGCAGGAATGGTATTCATGGGATTCTTCCAAGCTTTCACCTGAAGAGTGTGTGTGTGTGTGTGTGTGTGTGTGTGTGTGTGTGTGTGTGTGTGTGTGTGTGTGTGTGTGTGTGTGTGTGTGTGTGTGTGTGTGTGTGTGTGTGTGTGTGTGTGCATTCTCTCTTTCCCTCTGAAAGGTGAGAGTGTGTGTGTGTGTGTGTGTGTGTGTGTGTGTGTGTGTGTGTGTGTGTGTGTGCGTGCGTGCGTGCATGTGTGTGATCTCGCCCTGAGTGCTGCACAGTGTCTGTTGAGGAAAATAAATTTGCCAATGACATCAGGAGAGGACGCCGGTGTTGATGATGAATGATGGTGATGACATCACACCAAAACACTGCCACCACCTGTTGTCTTGGCTACCGTTCCTTGGTAGTCTTTGGCTCACCACTCTTGTCAGCATTTTAACAGGCTGCTATTTTAGCTGTAGGGGGTTCAGTGAACTACACTCAACCCTGCCTGAGAGCTGAAAATGTGTCTTAGCAACGCCAGCGCATTCCTCCTACCTAGGCTTTATCTCAGTGGGCTATCACGCTGCCGTGGGTACAAATCCAACTAGAAACCTTCTTCTATCGGTCCCTTTCTTGTAGCGTTGAAGTCAGAGGGAGATGACTACTTCATCAACGGAGCGTGGACCATCGACTGGCCCAGGAAGTTTGACATCGCAGGGACAGCGTTCCACTACAAGAGGCCACTTGACGAACCTGAGTCGCTCGAGGCCCTGGGGGCCACCACGGACAACCTAGTCGTCATGGTAACCACATTTGACTGTTTTGTTGTGTGTTGAGTAAACAATGTGGGAGGGGTTTGCCTTTGACATAGAAAGAGGATCAAACACAAAAAAGTGCTTTTTCAGCCCACCGGGTGTCCTTAGTCAATTTGGGGGGGGTGGGGGGGGGTATTCCACGAAAAAGGGAATTTAACAAAGACAACCTTCAGATGTTACTCGTTTGAATCGACATGAAGCACAACAGCTGCTCCCAGCAATCCTTAGCTGACCTTCAGGCCAGTAAGACTGTGCTGGTTCGGGGTTTACTACTGTATATACAGCAACGTAGATATTGAAAAAGCCATTTCTGGCTCAATTCAACTGCAAGTGGACATGTGTTTTGGTGAGGGTGTGTGTTTATGTTTGCGAGCCGTGTTCTGGCTTGTGAAAACCTGCGCGTGTATGTGCACGGGTGTAAGTGGGTGTAATGCCTGGATGTCTGTGTGTGTGTGTGTCTGCGTTTGTGTTTCTTTAAGCCATCCCACTCCATGGCCCTCAGGACCGCAGTGGCTTTTGCCTGGACATGAATAGTGGAAATAGCAGACCCCATAGGACCACTGGAATAGGGCTGGGGTTAACCCGGTTAGGGGTTAGGAATAAACAGAGCTGTCCATCCCACCACAGGCCATTCCGTTTGTGGCAACTGAAAAACGGCATCATTCCTATGTTCCCTTGCATCAAATAATGCATCAAATACTGCATCAAATACGCTAACATAAACACAGTGCTCAATGGATGATTAGAGTCTCCGCTGCAGTACAGTAAGAGGAACACGTAACAACTCCTTACTGGGGACTTATTCTATATTTCAATAATTCATCATTTGATTTTTTACATTGTGTTAATGATGGCCGATTGACATTTCCACGTTTTTTTCAAGATGAGTGATGAGAAGAGAATCGCTCAACCCATCGGGTATCTCACTACGGCCCCGTATGCCCCGTATGCCCCCCGTCTTGGAATATGCTTGGCAGAAGCGTTAAAAGTATGTTTACATTGTAATACTTCTGACAGCCAGTTTATCGCCAGAAAGCATGGATTATTGAGTCATTATTATACTGAGCAAAAATATAAACGCAACACTAGGCCGTAATCTATGGATTTCACATGACTGGGAATACAGATATGCGTGGATCAGAAAACCAGTGTGGATCAGAAAACCAGTGTGGATCAGAAAACCAGTGTGGATCAGAAAACCAGTCCGTGTCTGGTGTGACCACCATTTGCCTCATGCAGCGCGACACATCTCCTTCGTATAGAGCTGATCAGACTGTTGATTGTGGCCTGTAGAATGTTGTCCCACTCCTCTGCAATGGCTGTGTGAAGTTGCTGGATATCGGCGGGAACTGCAACACACTGTCGTACGTGTCTGGTGAGTACGCCGGCCATGGAAGAACTGGGACATTTTCAGCTTCCAGGAATTGTGTACAGATCCTTGCGACATGGGGCCGTGCATTATCATGCTGAAACATGAGGTGATGGCGGCGGAGGAATGGCACGACAATGGGCCTCAGGATCTCGTCACGTTATCTCTGTGCGTTCAATTTGCCATCGGTAAAATGCAGTTGTGTTCGTTGTCCATAGCTTATGCCTGTCCCATACCGTTACCCCCCTGCCACCATGGGGCACTCTGTTCACTACAGTGACATCAGCAAGCGGTTGTGAGGCCGGTCGGACATACTGCCAAATTCTATCAAATGATGTTGCAGGCAGTTTATGGTAGAGAAATTAACATTAAATTCTCTGGCAACAGCTCTGTTGGACATTCCTGCAGTCAGCATGCCAATTGCAAGATTCCCCTAAAACTTGAGACATCAGTGGCATTGTGTTGTCTGAAACGACTGCAACATTTTAGAGTGGACTTTTATTGTCCCCCAGCACAAGGTGCACCTGTGTAATTTTGTGTATATCGTTGACCAAAATTACAATTAAATCCGGTTACCTTGTAACCCAACAAAATAGGCTGTCAAAGGGGTGTGAATACGCTCTGAAGGCACTGTAGGTCAACATTTGTAATGGTAAAGGTTTTTAATACATTTCAGGTGCAGAAGATGCGCTCTGTTCATTCTCCAAATTCTGTCGCTAAGTGTATTTCATGATACTGGAGAATGATCTGATATCACTATATCATTCATTTTTAAATCCAGTAAATATAACATAATGCAGTCAATTCTTGAACAGCATTTCTTACTTTGAGAAAGAAAAAAATAGTATATTTTGTAGTTAGGAATAATACTCTCTAGGTGTCCTGTAAATCATTTACAGAGAGCACTTTTTTCAGCCTAAAAGTGCCTTTTTTATTACCACATCTGTCAATCTTATCAAATGTATAATTTAGGTCACCTGCTAAATAATGGTTTCTTTATCTAATATAGCTAAAAATATAACTTTCCCCTGGTGGGATATACGATGCATTTGGAAACTATTCAGACCCCTTCCCTTTTTCCACATTTTGTGACGTTACAGCCTTATTCTAAAAATGTTAAGATTAAACTTTTTTTCTCATCAATCTAAACACAATGCCCCATAATGACTAAGTGAAAACAGTTTTTTAGACATTTTTTTGCTAATTTATGAAGAATAAAAACTGAAATACCTTATTTACATAAGTATTCAGACCCTTTGCTATGAGACTCTAAATTGATCTCAGGTGCATCCTGTTTCCATTGATCATCCTTGAGATGTTTTTACAACTTGATTGGAGTCAATTGATTCAATTGATTGGACATGATTAGGAAAGGCACACACCTGTCGATATAAGGTCCCACAATTGACAGTGCATGTCAGAGCAAAAACCAACCCATGAGGTCGAAGGAATTGTCCGTAGAGCTCCGAGACAGGATTGTGTCGAGGCACATATATGGGGAAGGGTACCAAAACATGTCTGCAGCATTGAAGGTCCCCAAAGAACACAGTGACCTCCATCATTCTTAAATGGAAGAACTTTGGAACCACCAAGTCTCTTCCTGGGGCTGGCCTCCCAGCTAAACTGAGCAATCAGGGGAGAAGGGCCTTGGTCAGGGAAATGACCAAGAACCTGATGGTCACTCTGACAGAACTCTTGAGGTCCTCTGTGGAAATGGGAGAACCTTCCCGAAGGACAACCATCTCTGCAGCACTCCACCAATCAGGACTTCATGGTAGACGGGCCAAATCGAAGCCACTCCTGCTTGGAGTTTGCCAAAAGGCACCTAAAGACTCTCAGACCATGAGAATAAGATTCTCTGGTCTGATGAAACCAAGATTGAACTATTTGGCCTGAATGCCAAGCGCCACGTCTGGAGGAAACCTGGCACCATCCCTACGGTGAAGCATGTGGGTGGCAGCATCATGCTGTGGGGGTGTTTTTCAGCAGCAGGGACTGGGAGACTAGTCAGGATCGAGGAAAAGATGAACGGAGCAAAGTACAAAAAGATCCTTGATGAAAACCTGCACCAGAGCGCTCAGGACCTCAGACTGGGGTGAAGGTTCACCTTCCAACAGGACAACAAACCCTAAGCACACAGCCAAGACAACGCAGGAGTGGCTTCGGGACATGTCTTTGAATGCCTTTGAGTGGCCCAGCCAAAGCCCGGACTTGAACCCGATCGAACATCTCTGGAGGTACCTGAAAATAGCTGTGCAGCAATGCTCTCCATCCAACCTGACAGAGCTTGAGAGGATCTGCAGAGAATAATAGGAGAAACTCCCCAAATACATGTGTGCCAAGTTTGTAGCGTCATACACAAGAAGACTCGAGGCTATAATTCCTGCCAAAGGTGCTTCAACAAAGTACTGAGTAAAGAGTCTGAATACTTATATAAATGTGATATTTCACATTTCACACTATTTTTTTATACATTTGCTAAAAATCAAAATCAAATATTCTTCACTTTGTCATGGGGTGTTGAGTGTAGATTGATGAGGGGGGGAAAAACATTCAGAATTAGGCTGTAACGTAACAAAATGTGGAAGAAGTCAAGGGGTCTGAATACTTTCCGAATGCACAATACATTGAACTGTGTATTTTTCACCATGCAAGGTAGAAAACAGCCTTCTTGGTCCATGTGCTGGGATATAAGGGGAAATGGTGTATTCTTATTGATCAGGCTGCCTACACCTCTGCTTTTACTACAGTTGGTGGCAGCATAACGACTCTCCAACCCAGCTCCTCTTTAAATGTTACATTTCTCCTATTTCTCAATGTAGCCACGTCGGCTGACATTCTCTTTAAGTGTTTGAGAACCAAATGCTTTTCCCTCCCCATCATGTAGAACTTGCACATTCCATGTGATAAGTTGGAATTTTCTATACTTGTATAGAATCAAAGTTAACCTTCTCTGTTCCGTCTAGTAAAACATATTAGCTGACATGACATATGAGGGCGGTGGGCATTCCATAGAATGGGAGAATCATAGTCTTAATACATAGTTATGGTATACATTACATACAGTATATAGAGCGGTGTGGGCATGTGGGCTAAGCAGACATTTAACGAAAAACATTTTGAAAAAGCATGAAGAAAAAAAACCCACAAAGAAAAATACGATAAAGGTTTGGGTCAATTCCATTTCAGTTGTTTCATTTCGGATGATTTCAATTCAGGACCTGCACTTAAAATGAATTCATATGGAACTGAAGCCAACGCTGCAAATGTGATAAATCAAACCACGTCTTCCTCTCACTTCCAGGTTCTTCTCCAGGAGCAGAACATGGGGATCCGTTATAAGTTTAACGTTCCCATCCAGAGGACAGGAAGTGGGGACAATGAGGTGGGCTTCTCCTGGCACCATCTGGCCTGGTCCGACTGCTCCGCCACCTGCGCTGGAGGTATGCAACTGCAACAACCAACCACATGCCCATATATGGCTTTGACCTGGTCCTGTTCATTTGGCACCAAACAAGAGAAAACATTTTGAAACGGGGTACTTGAAGTTATCCAATGCTCCCAGTCCAATAAATCTTTTTTTTTTTGCTTTCTGTTGCAAAACTCTATGGCTATGTTCAACATTGTGCCCTACGGAACACAATACTGTAAATGTGGAGACTGTGGGGAGCATGGGTTTAGGTGTCAGAGATCTATGGCTTTTTAAAAGTGCTGCTCTAGCTATCTGGTAATGGAATATGGTTACACACTGTCGACATTTTTATTGTTTTCTTTACAATAACAGTAGCTTTCTCCAACATGAGATACATTGTGTCTTGTGTGTCTTTCCAGTCCGGACCAACCGATACTTATTGAAATACTGGAGAATACTGTGGGGTAACCCAGTATGATCATTTCACATGGGTTTGTAGGATCATAACTTTATTGCTTTCTAAATGTCATTTCAGCTTTTAAGTCAAACTTAATATGCGTTTTCCATATTTAAACCAGGCACATGAATATGGTGTCATTTCTATGAATGAGCTGCTCTGCATATCTTCGGGTTAACCAGGGCTAGCTAGCATACAATCTGGCTCGCCAGAGATACTACGGTCTGCCGCTCGAAAACCCTTGTCCTACTGCATACTGAAACCTCCTCACTCTGAAACCACAGCGAAATGTCGACCACTGCCTGAAGAATGACTAAACCAACTCATTTTAACCCCAAAAGCCATGGGCTTTTATGAAGAAATAAATACTGTTCCTCTCCAGCTGTCGAGCATGGCCACTAAATGCCTTCAATATTCGAACAAAGAACACAGAACTGAAAAAGAACCCCGAAATAGAGCTCCTGGGAAAGGAGATCTGTGCAAAGAGCTACAGATATCATATCATATAGATGTTTATACCGTAGCATTGTAATATGTATATGACATTTTGGCTTTTGGGACTTCTACCAAGCAACACTTTACGACATATCAAAATGAATACAACAGATCCGTACGTTTTGCATGTGGGCCTTCAAATCATATAGCCGTTGAATTTAGCTGACGCTGCTAATCGTAACATTTCATTTAATGCATCCCAGTGCTAACACAGCCTTTTAAAAACACCTTCGGGCATCCAGGCAACTTCACTACCCTCTCCAAGCATGATACTTTAACACCAATCCATATATCGGCTGTACTATGGGTGTGTACACCACTATACAAATGCCACTATACGAAGGAAAGCAGGCAGGCACGCACTCACACTCGCTCTCTGTCACCTTACGCACACGTGCATAGCACTCACACTCGCTCTCTGTCACCTTTACGCACATGTGCATAGCACTCACACTCGCTCTCTGTCACCTTACGCACACGTGCATAGCACTCACACTCGCTCTCTGTCACCTCACACTCGCTTACGCACACGTGCATAGCACTCACACTCGCTCTCTGTCACCTTTACGCACATGTGCATAGCACTCACACTCGCTCTCTGTCACCTTTACGCACATGTGCATAGCACTCACACTCGCTCTCTGTCACCTTACGCACACGTGCATAGCACTCACACTCGCTCTCTGTCACCTTTACGCACACGTGCATAGCACTCACACTCGCTCTCTGTCACCTTTACGCACATGTGCATAGCACTCACACTCGCTCTCTGTCACCTTTACGCACATGTGCATAGCACTCACACTCGCTCTCTGTCACCTTACGCACACGTGCATAGCACTCACACTCGCTCTCTGTCACCTTTACGCACACGTGCATAGCACTCACACTCGCTCTCTGTCACCTTTACGCACATGTGCATAGCACTCACACTCGCTCTCTGTCACCTTTACTCACACGTGCATAGCACTCACACTCGCTCTCTGTCACCTTTACGCACACGTGCATAGCACTCACACTCGCTCTCTGTCACCTTTACGCACATGTGCATAGCACTCACACTCGCTCTCTGTCACCTTACGCACACGTGCATAGCACTCACACTCGCTCTCTGTCACCTTACGCACACGTGCATAGCACTCACACTCGCTCTCTGTCACCTTTACGCACACGTGCATAGCACTCACACTCGCTCTCTGTCACCTTTACGCACACGTGCATAGCACTCACACTCGCTCTCTGTCACCTTGCGCACACGTGCATAGCACTCACACTCGCTCTCTGTCACCTTACGCACACGTGCATAGCACTCACACTCGCTCTCTGTCACCTTACGCACACGTGCATAGCACTCACACTCGCTCTCTGTCACCTTACGCACACGTGCATAGCACTCACACTCGCTCTCTGTCACCTTACGCACACGTGCATAGCACTCACACTCGCTCTCTGTCACCTTACGCACACGTGCATATCTCCTTGCACCAGTCAGACCAGCATGGCGTTCACCTCGTCCCCAGGCTCAATTGATACTGCATATACAGCCTGGGAAACAGTGTGCAACAAAGTGAGGACTTGAAAGGGGCGTCGGTTAAAATCGAGGTGGAAGAGAGCCTGCTACAGCTGTATTAGATGGCACAATCAACATAAATGGTCTTTCACCGGGACCATCTGATTTCCCCAACTCACCTCCTTGGTCAGTGTGCTGCTCGCACTTCTGAAATCCAAAAGGGGAGGTCCTAAGGGTTCTGCTAGGTAGTGACGATGGACGGAGAGATCAGCCAATTAAAATCAGCGGTTGTGTCGTCCGCTTTTGCCACAGACTTCCAGTCAAGTCCCGTTCTGAGGCGCTTGGAAACCAGACGTCTTGGCAGAGCAAGTGCCGGTTGGTGGGCAAGATTAGTATGGTGTAGGTCCTAGGATATGTCCCATGGGACTCCACACACACACACACACACACACACACACACACACACACACACACACACACACACACACACACACACACACACACACACACACACACACACACACACACACACACACACACACACACACACACACACACACACACACACACACACACACACACACAGAGGGAGTTGGGTGACAGCGATACGGTCGTCCTCAGACTCTGCGCTAGCAGTCAAAGGAAAGAGCTGCTCCGTAAAAGTGATTTTATTTCCCAACATATCCTGTAAGGCACCAGACATTTACACATCTGGGTTTACCACAGACTGAGACCATCCCTTAAGTCTCCACCCAAACACAGACACACTGCACCGTAGGGAGCTGCCTGCTGCACTCTGGTTCATGTGCAGGAGAATAAGAAGGTGATTTCGGTACTGTATTTTCTTACATTTTCAGGAATCCAAAGTTAATCAGGGAAATGGGTGTCGTGTGTGTGTTTGCTCCCCTTCTCAAGTCAGGGTTCCCAGGAAGTGATGCATCAAACAGGAAGAGGCTGGACAATAACTGGGTGTTGTGCGTGTTCCCCCTTCTCTGTTAGGTTCTCAGAAGCAGGAAGTGCTGTGTAAGCGTCTGGATGATAACTCGGTGGTGCAGAACAGCTACTGTGACCCGGACAACAAACCTCCGGAGAACCAGAGATCCTGCAACACTGAACCGTGCCCTCCAGAGTACGTACAACAAGACTTTCATCTACAATACAGGACAATACGGTTCAATAGAATGCAATACAATGCAGTGGTCACGTACAGTACCTGCTCCCCAGGTAAGACCCTCAGACTCTATGAACCTAATATCCATCTTGGAAAATAAAGATATCCTGCTAAACTATGCTGGATGGGTGTACTGTATGCTACCTTGGCTCACAGGAAATGCTAATACTGGTGTTGGACCACTTATTACATACAACCAGAGACCAACCAATAGTCGATAGTGGGTGAAGTGGGTTCAGAAGGCTACACAACCGTTTAGGTCTATCCTAAGCTCCATTTAAGACTATTTCGTAGAAAAACGATAACGACTTGCTATATTAATTTGCCTTCAAGGAGTCCCTTAGCTGTAAAATGTGTTTTGAAGAAAATGCTAAAATAAAACGGCAATGATTTATAACTTCATATGTTAACTCTTTTCGAAGCTTGTTTTATGCCCAAGAATGAAAATGCTGAAAATGACCACCTGCGTTTAATTGTATTGGCTAGCTTACGCTATGAACCGTCGAGGGATGATGTACGCACGAGCGCGTGTGTCCGTCTCTGTGTGAGTGAGTGGTGAGTGCACGCACGCATCCTTGAGAGAGAGAGTGTGTGTGTGTGTGTGTGTGTGCGTGTGCGTGTGGGTGCGCGTGCGTGTGCGTGTCTGTTGTGGCCAAAAACGCTTAGCCTCTCTGCAAGGGCTGAGGGAACGGTCAGACAGAGTTCAATCATGTCTCAGATGTTCAATTGGAGGGAACAAAAGGATGAAATACTTTTGGCCTATGGGCTGAAGCCGTCTGCCAACAGTGATGCGTGTGTATAGTTGGGTGTAGATGAATAAGTCGTTACGGTTAGATGGGCATCTGTAATGAACTGATATGAAGGCCGTTCCTGGCTTCACTCAATGCCCAAGAAAGCTATGTTTGAAATCATCAGCTCACTCCATTAATAAGGGCCAGGTTGACAGAGGAACAAACACTATCTATGAATATTCAGCTTGTTAAGTGGATTCCTTTTCTTCTCTCCTCTCGGATAGCCCTTGTTGCCCGTTGCCGTATCTAAGGCAACTGCTACAGTTTTCCAATCAGGAAGGCAAACATAGTGTCCACAGGCAGGGAGAGTACTGGATCAACATGAGCGTGTAAACATGATTGTTTTAGAATACCCAGCATGGCATGGGCGGGGGCGCGGGGGGGAAGGGGAGGGGAGGGGGGGGGGGACCCAGATGTTGGGAGACAATGTTAATTCTCTGTACATTCCTGCGGAATGACGTAAGCCGGATCAGGAATGTAACGTCTCCCAGTCGCTGGATGTCTGCGTCGGCTGTGTTCCGACAACATGTTGTGTAGTTTGAAAAATGCGTTGCCCTTAAAGGGAATTAGTCTTGGCAGTGCACAAGAAAATATTTCCCCCGGAATATAAAATTGAAGCGTATTATCCCATTTGTGATACTGCATGATACTGGGGGCCATATGAAAACACATCTGACCCATATGGTTCCAATGGGACTGTCCTCTTCAAGTCCCATTGTTGTTCTGTCCCAGTCGTTGTTCTAATGGTGGTGATCGTGCTGTTGTAGGTGGTTTATCGGCGACTGGTCGGACTGTGGGAAGACATGCGGCGGCGGGATGCGGACTCGGACGGTTCTGTGCATCAGGAAGATGGGGCCTGCCGAGGAGGAGACCCTGGAGGACAGCCACTGTCTGACGCACCGACCAATAGAACGAGAGGCCTGCAACAACCAGTCCTGCCCCCCTCGGTGGGTCACTCTGGATTGGTCAGAGGTAGGAGAAGGACCGCCTCTTTTTACATCCCAGCGTGGGGGGAAAACAGGGTCTATTTTTTTCAAACAGTTTTGTCCACTGGGACAGCAGCAGTTGTAATAGGGAACTAGAAATGTGTCATGTAGGAAAAAAAGTCAAAGGTGACTAGTTTTATTGAGCTCGTCTGTTCTTCCTTCTGCTCCCAGTGCACGCCCAAATGTGGCCCTGGGTTCAAGCACCGCATTGTGCTGTGTAAGAGCAACGACCTGACCAAGACCTTCCCGCCCGCCCACTGTCCCTCCCACAGGAAGCCCCCCGTCAGGACCCGCTGTAGTCTGGGACGCTGTCCGCCACCTAGATGGATCCCAGGGGAATGGGGACAGGTAGGATTCGCTCCCCCTTCAGAAATCATTGCTTCCTTTCACTTTTCATTGCTTCAATATGTCTTGAGACCAGGATGTCAATGTGTTTGTACCAAAGGCAGGTAAACGAAGCTATTCTAAGAAGAACAGACTCCAAATCCCCTGTTTTGGTGAACAGCCTACAGAATTTATGGCTTGATCATAAACTGGGGTCCCTAGAGAGCTGATCATGTGTGCCTGTCCAACCTGTCTGTCTGTCTGCCTATGTTGTGCGCGCGTGTTGTGTGTGTGTGTGTGTGTGTGTGGGATTGTGTGCTGCGGCCCCAGTCAGATCTCAACCATACCATCAACACGTGTCTGGCCCCTGTGCCCACCGGGCCACCAGGCTTACCCTCCCTTCAGATCAGGCTCTGTGGAGCCTCACATCCCAGCCTGCATGTCATCTCCTCCCAATTAGACGGCCTTTATTAGGGCCCAGGCCGGCCCTGACAGATGGCCCACGTCAATGGAGGGTCTTAAGTGGGATTTGAACCAGTGACCTTTTGGCCTCCGGCAGCGAATCCGGGGAGTGAAGCACGACCTTCACAACAAGCTGCCCTTTCTATGGCTCAGGGAGAGGAGAGACAGGGGTGAGAGACAGGAGGAGAGGAGAGGGTGAAAGGTGTAATTATAGAGGGGGAGGGAGGGGGACTGAGAGGAGGAAGAGAGGAATGGGCCAATGGGAAAGAGAAAGAAAGAGATAGAGAGAGAGGTATATACATCTCTCCTTGGCCAGTGCGTGAGAAAGTCCTTGGTCTAAACAAACTTAAAGCTCTGGTGTTACTGGTATATATTAAACCCAAGAACCTGTTGTTTGATGGGCTGATTGAAGTGGGAGCACCGGGTGATGTTGTTATGAGAACCTGGGACCAGAGCCCATGACCTCTAACCCCCCACAATTCCTTTAATACCACAACAAAGTCCACCACAACCTGGTTAGGCCCCTAAATAACATCCAGGTACAGCTAGAAGCCTTCTACTACAGAACCTGAGAAATTATCTCGTTACAGACAAGTAAGAGAAGGGAAGGGGGGAAACCTAGTCAGTTGTACAACTGAATGCATTCAACTGAAACGTGTCTTCCGCATTCAACTCAACCCCTCTGAATCAGAGAGGTGCGGGGAGCTAGCATAATCTACATCCACGTCTTTGGTGCCAAGGGAACAGTGCCTTGCTCAGGGGTAGAACGGCAGATTTTTACCTTGTCAGCTCGGGGATTCGATCCAGCAACCTTTACGGTTACTGGCCCAACGCTCTAACCACTAGGCTACCTGCTGCCCCAGAGAACTACTACGGTACAGATAATAACATTGACGGGAGAATGTTGGACTCATAACCCTGGCTGATGTACAGTAGTTAACTAGATGTTTCCAGCTGATGCAACTAACTGCATGTCTCTTGTGTCTATAGCTGGTCGCTACCATCTCTCTGTTCTAATGTAAACCAGCTGACTGCAGTCTGACTGATGCCCATTAAATAATTACTACTGTATCACTTTCCTCCCATAATCGTCTGTGCATGTCGAATGTTCATTCTATTTCTTTACATGTTCATTCTATTTCTCTGCACGTTCATTCTATTTCTTTACATGTTCATTCTATTTCTCTGCACGTTCATTCTATTTCTTTACATGTTCATTCTATTTCTCTGCACGTTCATTCTATTTCTTTACATGTTCATTCTATTTCTCTGCACGTTCATTCTATTTCTTTACATGTTCATTCTATTTCTCTGCACGTTCATTCTATTTCTTTACATGTTCATTCTATTTCTCTGCACGTTCATTCTATTTCTTTACATGTTCATTCTATTTCTCTGCACGTTCATTCTATTTCTTTACATGTTCATTCTATTTCTATGCACGTTCATTCTATTTCTTTACATGTTCATTCTATTTCTTTACATGTTCATTCTATTTCTTTACATGTTCATTCTATTTCTCTGCATGTTCATTCTATTTCTTTACATGTTCATTCTATTTCTATGCACGTTCATTCTATTTCTTTACATGTTCATTCTATTTCTTTACATGTTCATTCTATTTCTTTACATGTTCATTCTATTTCTCTGCATGTTCATTCTATTTCTTTACATGTTCATTCTATTTCTATGCACGTTCATTCTATTTCTTTACATGTTCATTCTATTTCTTTACATGTTCATTCTATTTCTTTACATGTTCATTCTATTTCTCTGCACGTTCATTCTATTTCTTTACATGTTCATTCTATTTCTTTACATGTTCATTCTATTTCTATGCACGTTCATTCTATTTCTTTACATGTTCATTCTATTTCTTTACATGTTCATTCTATTTCTTTACATGTTCATTCTATTTCTCTGCACGTTCATTCTATTTCTCTGCACGTTCATTCTATTTCTTTACACGTTCATTCTATTTCTCTGCACGTTCATTCTATTTCTCTGCACGTTCATTCTATTTCTCTGCACGTTCATTCTATTTCTCTGCACGTTCATTCTATTTCTCTGCAGGTTCATTCTATTTCGTTACACGTTCATTCTATTTCTCTGCATGTTCATTCTATTTCTCTGCACGTTCATTCTATTTCTCTACATGTTCATTCTATTTCTCTGCACGTTCATTCTATTTCTCTGCAGGTTCATTCATGTTCATTCTATTTCTCTGTTCATTCTATTTCTCTGTGTCATGTTTGTCATTTATTATCATGTCTTGTCCCTGTTCATTTTCTGCTGGTCTTATTTCTCTCCCAGCTGTTCATTCTATTTCTCTGCACACCTGTTCATTCCTTTCTCTGATTAGGTTCATTTCTTCCTTTGTCTCTGTCCCGTTTCATTTTATTTCTCTGCATTGGTTCATTCCTGTCGTTTTTTGCCTTCATCAGATTCATTCTATTTCTCTGCATGTTCATTCTATTTCTCTGCATGTTCATTCTATTTCTCTGCACGTTCATTCTATTTCTCTACATGTTCATTCTATTTCTCTGCACGTTCATTCTATTTCTCTGCAGGTTCATTCTATTTCTTTACATGTTCATTCTATTTCTCTGCACGTTCATTCTATTTCTCTGCATGTTCATTCTATTTCTTTACACGTTCATTCTATTTCTCTGCATGTTCATTCTATTTCTCTGCACGTTCATTCTATTTCTATGCATTTCATTCTATTTCTATGCACGTTCATTCTATTTCTATGCATTTCATTCTATTTCTCTGCATTTCATTCTATTTCTCTGCATTTCATTCTATTTCTCTGCATTTCATTCTATTTCTCTGCATTTCATTCTATTTCTATGCATGTGCATGCACTGTATGTTTCTGTGTGTTCGGACTCAGTCACTTAAACAGTTCAGGAAGGCCATTCTACTTATCTTGGCTTTTCAACTCTGTCCTGTCTGTCTGTCTCTCTGTCTCTCTGTCACTCACTCACTCACTCACTCACTCACTCACTCACTCACTCACTCACTCACTCACTCACTCACTCACTCACTCACTCACTCACTCACTCACTCACTCACTCACTCACTCACTCACTCACTCACTCACTCACTCACTCACTCACTCACACTCTCTCTCTCTCTCTCTCTCTCTCTCTCTCTCTCTCTCTCTCTCTCTCTCTCTCTCTCTCACACCTTTCTCTTAACGGTGACTTAATAGGATGAGCTACTGTGTCCGTAGTGATTAGTCAGACTCGCTGAGTGTCTGCCGAGAAGGCAGCAGGGGGGGGCAGTGGGAATCTGCACACTCAGACTACGCTAAGCTAAGCTTGGCCCATAGAGGTAACCTTTTGGTTACTGGCCCAACGCTCTATCCGCTAGGCTACCTTTCAATAAACGCCATCCACATTACACTGCCAGACAGCAGTAAAGGGCTGTTTGACTGTGCATAGGACTCCGTCACTATAGGTTATAACACATGGGTGTGAGTTTTAACAGTGTGGCCGTGTTGAGGGTGAATAACTCTGTATCTTTTGACTGCGGTATGTGGTTAATAATGTGGTTCAGTGTTTGGCGCAGTGTGATTGATAATGTGTGTGTGTGTGTTTCACCACAGTGCTCAGCGCAGTGTGGACTGGGCCAGCAGATGCGGACGGTGCAGTGTCTCTCTTACACGGGCCAGCCCTCCAGTGACTGTCCCGAGGGCCTCAGGCCCACTGCCATGCAGCAGTGTGAGAGCAAGTGTGACGCCATGCCCATCGCCAACGGTGACGGTGAGTACAGAACACACACGCACACACTCACACATACACACGGAGCCCTCACCCACCGATCAAGCCGTATGACCTAAACACGGCGGGGTGACACAACTCTCACGGAACACACCACATTCATCTCCCCATTGAGGTTGAGCTGGCTGCCTGGACCCTCTATCCTCTGCCTGCTATGATGGATGTGTGTTAGGATGCCTAGGGACAGGACCAGGCAACACGCCGATGGGGGTGAATGGAAACGCTGAGCAGGTGTGTGGAGACGCTAGCAACTAATGGGATTAGCTTCAGGCTAATTGTCCCCGTGCAGACAGACAGAGAGACAGATAGCAGTGAGAGCATGCCTCCCTCCCAGGCCACAGCCCGATAAGGCATTTAGAGGTTCTGCCCTGTTCGTCCACCAAACTGTGTCTGTGGTGGGGGGTTGGGGGGGCTGTTATTACATTGTGAAGGGTTGAGAGAGAGAGATTCATCTGGCCTAGCCTCGGACTACTACTACAAACCCACACTCAAGACAGACGGTAATGGTTGCTTATGATTATTCATCTGTGAAGGAGCATAAGAACCAGGTCTCTTTTACAAAATATGTTTTGCCTCAATGAGACCGACCTGGATTGATACATACGATGTAAGAAAGAAGAGAAAGAAGCTGATCTTGCACATAGCGGTAAGAGGAAGAGCTTAGAAAGCCCGAATAATAGTCCTTTTTACAAAACGGGGCCAATGGGATGAACAGAAAAGTGCTCATGTGAAGTGAGATAGTTCTAGACGTGGTTTGTCCTCCATACTTATTCATATAGCACACATATATAGCACTATCTCTCCCAGGTAGGAGAGAACTGCGGGAGCCTCACAGCAGGCCATCCGTCAGCTGGAACGTACCACTACACAGCAACACGGAGGGGAGATTTATTAGGGCCTGTTGTTATAAGAGACAAGAGAAACTTGGAATAGTCCACAGTGTTTCTCGACCTTATTGCACCAGGGACAGGCTCGGAGGACCGCTTATATTAAATCTAACAGCTAAGACCTGACTAAATAGGTGTGAGACAATTATTTCTGGGACCGGTGCACCTGCCGGAGGTTAGAACCACTGGTCTGGAATGCATTTAATTCATTTGAATCCAACAGCAATATTACAACATGGACACACACACACACATGCACAGACAGACACACACATGTGGTTCATAGACATTGTCATTCCTCTCCTCTTGATCTTCTTCTTTCCTTTATCTCCTATCTAACTTTTGTATTTTTCTCTCCAGAATGCAAAGACGTAAACAAAGTGGCATATTGCCCACTGGTGCTGAAGTTCAAGTTCTGTGGCCGTGCGTACTTCAGACAGATGTGCTGCAAGACGTGCCAAGGACGCTGACCCACTGAGAGGGAGGGAGGGTGGGAGGGGGAGGGAGAGAGAGAGAGAGAGAGAGAGAGAGAGAGAGAGAGAGAGAGAGAGAGAGAGACAACGGGAAGAGTGAAAGAAACGCAAGACCAGTAGAAGAGGAGGAGGAACGAGGATTAGGAAACACTGGGACGAGAGAAGAAAAGAGGGATTTACCCGTTTGTTACACCTGCTACGCCCTCAAACCCCCCCCTAACCCCATCATCACCGTGGAAACCTAACCACTGCTCAGCAGACACGCTGACACAAACGTTTATTGCCGTCACTTCTGTGAAGTGGGAACCTTAGAGGATTATTGTTACTGATGTTATTTTTTATTATAATAATAATAATGAATATTATTTTTTATTATTTTATTGTCGTCTGATTGTTGTCGTTGTTCATCGCCGTTGTTGTTTTTTGAATCCAAAGTGCTGGACACGTCGAGCGGAAGCACCGCAGGGATGTAGGGAGTAGCCACTGGAAGGGGGGAGAGGGGGAGAGGAGGAAGGAGTGTAGCTTAAAAATGGAGGTAGGGGTCGTAATGGTGCTCTACGGACAGACAGACAGACAGACAGACGTCGGCTCCAGTGCACAGGCGTGCGTGAATATCCCATAAATTACACCTAAACACTCCCACATCACCAAAACCACCAGTACTGTAATGAACTGTAATGAACCACCAGTACTGTAATGAACTGTAATGAACTGCTGGTCAAGACGTCATCGCCCGTAGTGTCCTTCAAGCGTTTTGTATTAAATCTGTCTGCCACTGCCACGTGTTGTCAGTGGAGTCCTGGAGGGCGATGAGATGACAGAGGGCATGTTTCTTTTAAAAAATGTTCCGTGCAGGAAACCAAAAAAACGAGGTGCTGTGTCTGGAGTTATTGCCACTTCCGTGTTATCAGAGGAGCTGAACACAAGGGCCCATTGCTGGGGCAAAATAATGGATTTGTGAAAAAGTCCCTAATATTGCAAACTGCACCGTTTGTCAATGAAGTAGTGAACTGGCTTTGAAGGACCTTATTGTTGTTACCATTATCGTTATTATCATGTAGTTCTTATCGTGTAGTTCTTATCGTGTAGTGGTTGTACGCCACCTCCAAATAGCCTCATCAAAAGGCATTGGAGACGGTTGCTGTTCGTGAACGATACTGTAATCAAAGCCGGAGGACCTCTGTATCAGCTCCATAACAGTGTATGTGTAGGGCCGAGGTTTCATCAGCGTGGGAAGAACGCACAGCCTCTTCAGCACTGTGGCTGGAGTTAAGTGAAGGGCCAGTACTCGCACACACACACACTCGCGCACACACGTCCCTCCCAGCAGACCACGACGTGTTGCCAGACCACGCAGATCCGGTCTGCCACGGACAGACTACCTCCAGATACTGTCACCCCCCCCAGAGAGTACAAAAAGCAAATAACAGAATATTATGCAACTCAATGGTGCTTTTTATTCTTTTTTATTCCGGTGGAATACTGTTTGTTTCCGTTGCCGCCTCCTCGTTTCCTCTTCCTCTTCAAGTGGGAGGCCTTTCCTGGCTTCACCCTGGCTCCCCCAGGCTCTTCTCCCAGGCTCTTCTCCCTGGCCTCTCCCTGGCCTCTCGCTGGCCTCTACCTGGCCGCTCCCTGGCCTCTCCCTGGCCTCCACCTGGCCCGTGGTGCTATAGAAAGGGGTCATTCACTCCCCACTACCATACAGGGACTATAGGCTGGATCTGTTCGGAGCAACATGAACACTAAGACAGTATCTATGTTTGTTAATGCCGGCAATGTTGCTGTTTGTTTCAAATGATCTCTTCTTACCTCACTCACACTGGCAACTTTCATTGATGGCGAGGTATCCGTGTAGTAACCTCGCACCCCCAAACACAACACCGCCACCCCTCACCCCTGACCCCTGACCTCTATACATGGGATTCCAGCCAGTTGTATCCTGTATTATACCTAGCGGTGTCAAACATTCTTCCAATGTAAACCTCACCCAAGTGACATTGCTGCTGGCGTTGGTTCGGGGGTTTGTGAAAAGGGACCGCCACCTGTGTGTGGAGCTGACCCGCGGTTCCAGATGGCCTCAGACCCATATGGAGCCATGCTGCGGAGGATAAACCAGTAGGACTTAATGGGAACCCCCCCCCCCCCCCATATCATCGGGAAAGACAATTTAGGAGTCATAAACGGACCACGTGGGGACTGCCACAATCATACGACGACTCCGCTACTTTTGTTTTGCTGCTGCTACTTGTTTGGTAGCCACCTCCACATTGAACCGGGACGTTTGGACATTAGTGGATACGATGAAAACGAAAGCATTTGACACGTATTGAACTCCACATGCTGGGGCTTCTTCCAGAGCTGTCGCCATGTCAAATCCGGAGGCTTGAAGTAACAGTTTATTGGCATTGGGACACAGAGCCGACAGACGGACAGAGAGACAGACTGACTTGACAGAGACACTCTAGAAGATGCTCATTCCAACTGGTACTCATAGCTGTGAACTTGGACGTTATGAATGTCACGTTGCTTTACCACCTTCAAGGGCAAGAGAGACATGAAAAAGAAGAAGCATTATTTGATTAGTTGCGTATATTTTATATTCAGTATTAATGTTGGTACACTGTTACTAATATTTTTTTTTTTTACATTGTAAATGAAATGCTAATTTATTGCCATGTGTCACTTGTCATACATTTGCTTCACTGCATGCGAACATAACGTCAGTCTCGTGGAAAATAAATGCAGTGAAATAGGGCCCCTTCACCAAACTGATTTAACGTAGATACATTACGACAATAAAAAGAGCTGCTTCCGAAGAGACTGCGTTAAGATGGCTTCTGTTTTTCCCTGAAGTGTGTGAACATCCCGCTTCTGTGGTGTCTGTGTTTCAAGGTCTGAAAATCTTCTAAGGACCTTCTACGACTCTTCCCGACGCTCTAAAAGAACGTGTGGACAGATCTTCATTCTGAAGGTGCTTATAGTGGCCTGAGTTTGACATTTCTTGCTCTGGCTCAGTAGTAACACCCCTGATTCAAGCAGTATGTTATTTCAACTCCGGCTGTTAAAAGCTTTGGCCACCAGATGCAATTTGAGACTGATCAGTCCATTCACCAAGTACTGGGAACCTGAGGCTCTTAACACCCGATGGCAGCACACCAGAATACTGAACCCCCGGTTAATAGCGACTAACAAGTGCATCTATTCACTGCAGTATAAGGCTACAGCAAGCAGAGCTGCGCTAACCAATCCTAGACACCCTTACTTCGTAGTGATACACGTGTGATTTCCCATACGGGTCACTTTGGTTACAATCGGGGTGGAACTCCAGTCTGTATGATCTGGCTACTAGTACCTTCACCCCCCCCCCCAACTGGGACCTGCTGAGGCCTTCTCTAGGCCTCCTTGGTAATGAAGTCTAAATAAACCCCATCTACCCCAATTGGCTCATTAACACCTGCTCCTCATGATAATCCACAGCCTCCTGTTACACAGGCAGAAAGAAAGACGGGCTGTTATGTCTAGCGTGCGCGTCCCAAGTTTAAAATGCCTATGTGTGTGTCTGGCTAGGCTTCTGTCCTGCTGGCCAACTGCAGGGGTCTGTGATTACATTACCCTCGAGGAGGAGAGAGAGGGGGAAAGAAAGGGAAACGAGGAAGAGGAGCAGAGGAGAGCGAGGGATGAGGAGGACGAGGAGACGATTCGCAGAAAGAGGGAAAAAGGTGAGACGGTTCAGGCTGAGGGATTCGACAGCTGCTCTCCAACTGACACGTGATGCACGCCAGCGACCCCGGTTCGGCTGCTTTACATGCCTGGGTTGTCAGCAGCCACAACAGAGAGGAGCGCCGAGGTCTACAGACAGAAACAATGACATTCCTCATATCACCATATCACGACAAACACCATATACGGCTCCTACGAAGCTGAAATACGATTGTATGTACAGTGCAGTTCTGGTGGTGCAATATGTTAGAGGGCTAGGGGCAAGCTCAGCTCCATTTTGGGTTTGTTTACTAATGGACTGTGCTTGTATGAAAGGGATCCACCGTTGAACCAAATATGTGTGTTTTCCAGAAGCAGTCAACTGCATAGCGTGCGTCGTCAGGGGAACAGACATTCTCGACACAGATCCATGACACGATTGGCTTGTTGGTGATCCTTAAAACGTTATGTCCCATTGGGCACTCACCGGTTGAGTCAATGTCGTTTCCACGTCACTTCAATTCAATTATGTTGAACCAGTGTGGAACAGAAGCTGAGGGTGCTGGTGGGGGTGCTGCTCCAGGCATAGTATTGTTTAAATGGTTATTCAGCGTCACGTGGGCGATGTGACATAAATCAACCCTTTTCATTCGACTGCCGGACAAGATGGCGCCTGGTTCGTCTCTCACATACACCTCACCAGATGCCAAGTTCCTCTCCTGGACTCAGTAGCCTGTGTACAGCGGTAGTCTTACCTGATACAACAGAAACACAAGCATATGTTATGACACTCACAGACTCCCTCACAAACCCTGTAGGATGCCTACGTAAATGCTTCAGAACGTTCTGTCTCTCTCTCTCTGGCTCTATCTGTCCACGCCTGTTGTCAAGGCTATAATATTAGTCCCCGTGACATATTCCGTGTGTGTGAGAATGAACGTGCTGTGAAGAGGGGTTCCCAGCAGGTTGGCTGTCTGAGGTGACAGAGGTCTGTGGGAGATCTGTGGCGGCCGCTGACGAAGAGGTGCGCCATAGACTCCATCCTCATCCACGCTCTGCTCTGTGCATGAACACACAGTTACAGACAGTGAGAAAAGCCATTCCCCCTCGTTAGTTAAAAACACTCTCGGGGCATTTAGACACACACACACGCACTCACACCCCCCCCCTCCCCACACACATTGCTAGCACGCCTACAAGTGCATCTCCATCAAAGCCTCCAGGAAGGTATTTGTGACTTTAAGCTGCCTCTCCTGGCAGTGTTTGGATCAAGACCCGTGGCTGGTTCTAAGCCTCCTCACCTCTGGACCTGGGAAACATCCTAGTGCCAGATCCTTCTCTGACAGAAACATAGATCCTAGCCTGGCAGGGAGCCAATTACGGCAAAGAACAGGGGCCTGGATTCCAAAGCTGGATCTAGACAGCCGTCGTTGTCGCTGCTGTGTTAGTGGTTTTCTTCTCTACTAGACTGTGTGAGGATTAACGTGATGACAAACGGCATCTCTTCTCAGAGAAGAGAGGACAGCAAGAACCCCACCGCCCCCCCCGTCTGGCTGCCTGCAATCAAAGCTACAGTTGAAGTCGGACGTTTACATACACCTTAGCCGAATACATTTTTCACAATGCCTGACATTTAATCCTGGTAAACATTCCCTGTCTTAGGTCAGTTAGGATCAACACGTTATTTTAAGAATGTGAAATGTCAGAATAATATAGTAGAGAGAATGATTTATTTCAGCTTTTATTTCTTTCATCACATTCCCAGCGGGTCAGGTGTTTACATACACTCAATTCGTATTTGGTAGCATTGCCTTTAAATTGTTTAACTTGGGGCAAACGTTTCGTGTAGCCTTCCACAAGCTTTCAGGTTGAGCGGCCTTTCAGGTTAAGTCGATATAGGACTCGTTTTACTGTGAATATAGATACTTTTGTACCGGTTTCCTCCAGCATCTTCACAAGGACCTTTGCTGTTGTTCTGGGATTGATTTGCACTTTTCGCACGGTCATTTCTTTTGATTTCCCCACAATTTCAAGCAGTAAGGCACTGAGTTTGAAGGTAGGCCTTGAAATAAAAACCACAGCTACACCTCCAATTGACTCAAATTATGTAAATTAGCCTATCAGAAGCTTCTAAAGCCATGACATAATTTTCTGGAATTTTCCAAGCTGTTGAAAGGCACAGTCAACTTAGTGCACGTACATTTCTGACCCACTGGAATTGTGAAATAATAATAAGTAAAATAATCTGTCTGTAAACAATTGTTGGATAAATGACTTGTGTCATGAACAAAGTAGATGTCCTAACCGACTTGACAAAACTATAGTTTGTTAACAAGAAATGTATGGAGTGGTTGAAAAACGAGTTTTAATGACCCCAACCTAAGTGTATGTAAACTTCCGACTTCAACTGTAGCTGTGATACTCCTGGTGTCGCCGATGAGAGTCTGAAGTGCTTTGGACATGATTCTACTTAAGCTAAACAGCTCCAAAAGGTGTTGGGAGACCGGAGGCAGTGCGTGTGTGTATATGTTTGTTTCTGAGTGTGTCTGTGTGTGTGTGTGTGTATTAAGTCCAGCAGGAATGTATTTGGTTTGGGTAGGTCATCTGCCGTTGCCCAAGCCTGGCCTGGTCTCTCCTGGGGTTAGGCCCTGTTCGCTGCTCTCTCCCACAGCAGACAGCCAGCCAGACTGAGTTATTGTACAGAACAGCAAAGGATGGGATGTGGGGCTGTTGGGGGGGAGGGGGGACATCTGTCTACCTCGTCCCTCTCACCCCACATGCAAGGACAGTCCTGTAAGTTATATTCTATATTCTCAGCCATGAGGTGTACTGCAGGCAATGTCAAGTTTCAAGTTTTATTGTCAGATGCACAAGTACTCTAAAAAAAAATACAAATAAAAGAAGAACACGAGAAAGCAAGTGAGCATACCACACTGAGTGGACAAAACATTAGGAACATCTGCTCTTTCCATCACATAGACTGACCAGGTGAATCCAGGTGAAGGCTATGATCCCTCAATTGATGTCACCTGTTAAATCCACTTCAATCCGTGTAGATGAAGGGGAGAAGGATTTTTAAGCCTGGAGACAATTGAGACATGGATTGTCTCAATTGTCTTGTGTTCTTGTTGTTTCCTGCACTCAGAGTTTACCTGTTAGGGTCAACACCTGTGGGTAAATCTAAAAGCACAGCAATAACAAAGGATGGAAAACATCGGATAAGTGCTTTCTCACTCTATTATATAATGATACCACAGTATAGTATTAAAGTGATGCAGAATGCTGCTGAACAGAAACGTCTTTGTGTGTCTCTGCTGTAGAACCGAAAGTGAATCCGCACACTGGTATAATGTTCCCAAAGTGTTCAATTAAGGACAACATTTTGACCCCAAACGGAGTCCTCGTCTCTCAGTGATTGCCCTGGTTCCTTTGCCCTAGTTGTCCGTACAACAGTTCACCTTCAGAGACGTCCAGTTCCATCATGTCCCCTGTCCCATCATGTCCCCTGTCCTATCATGTTCCCTGTCCTATCATGTCACCTGTCCTATCATGTCCCCTGTCCCATCATGTCACTTGTCCTATCATGTCCCCTGTCCCATCATGTCCCCTGTCCTATCATGTACCCTGTCCTATCATGTTCCCTGTCCCATCATGTCCCCTGTCCTATCATGGTCCCTGTCCCATCATGTCCCCTGTCATATCATGTCCCCTGTCCTATCATGTCCTGTCCCCTGTCCCGTCATTCCCCCTGTCCTATCATGTCCCCTGTCCTATCATCCCCCCTGTCCCATCATGTCCCCTGTCCCATCATGTCCCCTGTCCTATCATGTCCCCTGTCCTATCATTTTCCCCTGTCCTGTCGCTATGCAGAGGCAGCCAGGTAAGTAGATTAGGCCCACAGCGATTCGATAGCCAATCACTTAGCCCCATGGAGTTGTGCCAAGAGAGAGTGTTTGAGCAGCCCCGGGGGTAGATGAGGTGTGTGTGTGTGTCTGCGTGTGTGAGAGAGTGTGTGTGCGTGTGTGTGCTAAGGACTCTGAGTTCCGATAGTAGTAAAGGGACGTTTTTTTCCTGGCCATCACATCTTTATCCCCATCAGAGATGAGTTATACAGGCCGTCCTCCTCCTCTACACAGCTAATAACAGACAGCAGCCTAATGGGGATGAATGATGATGATGGGACTTGGTGTACTGTACGGTAGGGTGTACGGCTCTCCCTTGCGTTTAGTGCTCTCGATTGCAGTTCTGCTTCACTGTTATGCTGCACTTGATCTGTGTCTAGTCCAAGCTGCAGCTTAGTGAAAAATGTAGTATTTTCTTCCATCCTGGGAGTCTCAAATGGTTTTGATGAGACTGCAAAGATAAAACAAAATGACACCATAGAATAAGCACTGCAGTGACACCATACATGGGGAGTGAGGCACGTTTTCCTCCTTTTGAAGGCTCCTTTTACTACTTCCATCTCCTTTATCGGTGTCTTTTGAATGAGGCTGATTCTATTGGCTAATAACAGAGCCAAATATAGCCTCCATATATAACTCTGGCTAATACTGTCACTTAGACAAAGTGAATGAGGCCATATAGCAGGCCATATAATTGTAATCAACTGATTAAGTGATTCAAACATAACAGTGGAGGAGTAACACTACATTTTATGGGGTACATGTGGACTGTTACCCTCGGTACTGTGTGTTAGAGATAACACCTGTCCTCCCGGTCTCTCTGGTTAATTCTGTTTCATTGTAATTACGATATATACAGTGGGGCAAAAAAGTATTTAGTCAGCCACCAATTGTGCAAGTTCTCCCACTTAAAAATATGAGAGAGGCCTGTAATGTTCATTATAGGTAATCTTCAACTATGACAGACAAAATGAGAAAAAAAAATCAAGAAAATCACATTGTAGGATTTTTAATGAATTTATTTGCAAATTATGGAATCATTTATGCCGACATGACATTTTCATGTATTTTAGAGTGGTCAATTTGCATGAAGTGTTGCTGGGAAAACCAGTTCTATGGAAGAATATTAGGGCCAAGTGAAGAAATAAATGGCAAAGGGTGATGGTACTTGGATACATGGTACGTTCTATTTTTTGCATGATAGTACTTTCACAAAAGTGGGAATATTTTGAGAACAAACTCAAAATGTAATTTTGAGAATAAAGTCAAGTGGCAGTTATATTTCAAGATTAAAGTAGGAGATTTGGTTAACTGCATGTCTCCCTGGCTCCCTGTTGCTGTGCCACCACCGATGACAAATGCCTGCAGTCAGATGACCTGGTGAAACTAACTATTGTCTAACAAGGAAATTCTTTATATTTTAGCACATCAGGACCTGGAAGAGGTTATGCCACATATTATTTTCAGGTGGAACCATACTAGTCTTCGATTAGGTATTTCATCCAAGTTCAGGTGGTTACATACACACTGTAGGTAGAGACAGCTGGGTTGTGTGTGTGTGTGTGTGGGGGGGGGGGGTCTAAATACACTTGTTCAAACAGGCGTCACACAAACACGGTATCCCCAAAGCGATAACCATTCTAACGGCCATGGTGCGTTGCTAGACTGCGAAGAGACATGGAGTTGCTACAATGTCATCCTCAATCTCCTGCGTATGCCAACACCATGCGTAGTATATTTTAGATAGTTACAGCTAGACCAGCAGCCTATATGTCGAAACAAATGGTTAACTTAGACATGTATGCATCATGGCATGGTGTTTTATATAGACTACGCTTCCGATGAAGTAGCCTGTGCTGCAGCGACAGCAACAGGTGACTGTGGGGCTGGCACTTGTACTTCAGTTGGGGCCAAGGGAGCATGTGCCACCGGTAGCAAACCACTCAAGGTGGCATCAATGGCAGAGTGAGGACATGCAGGAGGTGGCACCTTCCTCAGTCGGCTGGCAAGCCAGACACATTTTGCTGGGCCCAGCTGACATTGAACTTGACAAGGTGTTGACAAGAAGGTGCAGAGCTCGTCTGCGCGGTGTGGTTGTTGAACCCTTAACCTCGCTTGGATTCCAGGAAGCTGTGCTCTCTTTTCATGTTAGCAGTCCTCACTTTTACACTGTTGGCTTTGCAGTGCTGCTTTGACTGTCGAGGCTGTCGGGTTGCCAATAAAGGGACGGAGTCTGTGTAGGGGGCAGCTCTAGTTCACATCCTAACATCAGCTTGACAGGAGAGACTCCAGTGGTGGAGTGGTGGGCAGCTCTGTCGTGCAGCAGAGTTTGTGACATATACTCAGTGTCGGAGCCACCTTGACGTGAGCTCTCAGTCCATTTTTCAGGGATTGATTGAACCCATTTTTCTTGGTCAGAGTTGCAGGCGGTCCCCAGCGAGAAAAGAGCATATCCAGGGAGTGTATGGTGGCCCCTGATGTGACAGAGCCCATGGGTGTGACCTCTGGTCATTTTGAATGTAGGTCATACAGAACCACCAAGAAGCGTGTGTGATGTGGCACATCGTAGAGTTCACCGCAGATGTCCAGTTGGATATGTTCCCATGGACGGCAGCGCCAGGCCAGTGGCTGCAGTGGTGTTGGTGGAGGTCTTTCCACTGACAAGGCATGGAGCACAGTCACGTACGAGCCTCTCTGCTTCTGCTTCACAATGCCAAGGTTGTCCTCATGAGCCATGGCCAACACTCGTCCTCTGAGGCTGCTTGGTATGATGGTGCAGTTTCCGCGAGCCTGACATCTTTCATTCCAGCACGACAGCTCATGTTTGAAACCTGGCATATGGTTGGAGTTCCGACGGGCGCTGTGCTGGCCAATGATTGGCTACGTATTCCCGCAAGGTCGTGAAGATGGGGTCGTTGGCTGATTCTTGGGTCAGATCTTGAGCGACACTCTGTGTGCGAGAGGTGAGTGTGGGAGCTGGATGAGGTCCTCCTCGGAGTTGACCTGAGCACAGGTGGAGTCTGGGGGAACTGAGCGCGAAAGGAGGTTGGCTACCACATGGTCCCTGCCCAGCGTAAACTGCAGCTTAAAGTTATATTGCTGAGGGCGGTACACGCGGAGGGGCTTGTGACCCGACTCTGAGGTCGACATCAATGCTGTGAGGGCCTGGTGGTCGGTGCGTAGAGGTAAATGTGCCACCGCTCGCAGGCCCAGACGCGTGTTAGTGCCTCCCTCTCTCCAACTGAGTACTTCTGTTCAGTGGGGCTCAAAGTGCAAGATGCAACACTGTCCTGAAGCTGACAGAGGACCGCTGCCACTGCTGTGGCTGACGTGTCACAGGTGACCAGGTGAGTTTAAAGTTGGCCAGGACAGGTGAAGTGGTCAGCAGTTATTTGAGAGAGGGGACAGCCTGTGCACAGTCGGGTGTAAAGACCCAGTACACCTGCTTCAACAGCTGAAGCAGAGGGGACGTGATGGCCGAGTACTGGGACAGGAAACGCATGTAATAACCCGTCATTTGCAGAAATGAGGCAAGTTGTGTAGCAGATGTCGGTTCTGGGACATGATGGATGGCTTCCACGCTTGACTGCAGCGGTGAGAGCCCTAGGGCTGACACGCAGAACCTGACAAAGTCTATCTCTGGCACTGAGAACAGGCACTTCTCAGTGTTGAGTGCGAGGTTGTATTGGCTGAGCGCTGCAAAGGCTGCTTGCAGATGTTCATCATGGACGGCAGAGTTGGGTCCATGGATGACGATGTCGCCCAAGTAAACAGCCACTCCAGAGATCCCGGCAAGGATGGTGGACATTATCTTCTGGAAACAGCTGGGGGCTGAACTGAGGTGTATGGAAACTCCCTCTCTGGGTGTAGGGGAACTTGCAAAAGTCCAGCTTTGTGAAGACCGTCCACCCGTAGAAGTGAGTGGTCAGTTCCTCCATAGTCAGCAGTGGGTACTGATCAGGTATGACGGCCTTGTTGGCCGCTTTCAGATCCAAGCAGACCCGCAGCTCTCCAGACTTCTTTTTAGCGATGACCAAGTTGGACACCCATTGGGAAGGCATCCACCAGCTCCATGAATCCATCCTCCAGCAGCTTCTGTTGATCCTTAGTGACCTCCTCACGTAAAGTCAGTGGAATATGGCGTAGAGGATGAACGACTGCGGTCACCTGTAGGGTCGAGGAGGGGATTATGTGTGAACACTGTCAGGGCACCTACAACGTTGAAGAGGGTGGGTCATTGCTCTTGCTATGGAGAGGTGACGTGCAGGATTGTTGAGCCACTGTTGTCCAACAGAGAGAACCCCAGGCTGGTGAACAGGTCTAGACCTAAGATATTAGTGCCCTGCCGTGGGATGTGGAAGGGGAACCGAGTGCAGGTCTTGTTGCCATACTGCACTGGTGAGTGTATAAAGCCAACGTCATCAATCACTGAGCACCCATATTCGTACAGGCTAAGGCTAGGTGGCTGGAGAGGCAGGTGGGACAGGAGCTGGTGGTAGGTAGCCTACATGTTAGAGTGCTCAATCTAGTAAACCGCTATAGTTTTATAGCTATAGTTTTAGTAGGCTGTTGTAGCCAATTATAAAATGTGGAGAGCAGCTTGACATGGGACACACACACACACACACATAGCCCCCGGTCTCCAGGATCCCAAGATAATTTGTTCATGTAGTCTACTAGGCTATAGTCGTTAGAAGGATAGTTGTCATAAGGGGGAAACACTACTGTTAGTAAAGCATTATGGATAGGATTGTTAATAGTTGCCCTTATACACACATTTTTTTACAAGGTGTTTGCCTAGGCTACGCAGCATACCGTTGTAGCGAATTTAGGGGGCAGACTGACCAGCCTACGAAATGCTCTGAGACCAGGTTGCAGCGAAAGGGGACCCTAGTTTTATTCACATTCAGTGGCAGTGCCAAGAAGGTTTGCTGATTGTGTACATAACACACCATGGCAATTAGAAGAGTATATGCCTGTAGTCTGAAATTGCCATGGGGAAACTTGGTGTGTGTGTGTGTGCGAGTTATTAGATTAGACAGATAAGAGTGGGGCGGCAGGGTAGCCTAGTGGTTAGAGTTTTGGACTAGTAACCGAAAGGTTTCATGTTCAAATCCCCAAGCTGACAAGGTATAATCTGTCGTTCTGCCCCTGAACAGGCAGTTAACCCACTGTTCCGAGGCCGTCATTGAAAATAAGAATTTGTTCTTAACTGACTTGCCTAATTAAATAAAGGTCAAATAAATAAAAAGAGTGAGTGCGCAGTGACTCTTGTTTGAGCTAACGTATTAGATCATTAGATTGATAAGAGTGGCAGAGACGCTAGTTTGAGCTAACGTATTAGATCATTAGATTGATAAGCGTGGCAGAGACGCTTGTTTGAGCTAAAGTATTAGATCATTAGATTGATAAACGTGAGCGTACAGTGACGCCTGTTTGAACGAACGTATTACATCATTGGATTGATGTTTGTTTGCCCCCTACTTTTTACACACACACCTAACCAGCCCGTCTCGACCTGTATGCAACCACTTTCTCTTTCTGGAAATAATCTGCGGCACAACCTATTCCAGGTCCCAATACTTATAACAACATGGTTATTATGTGTTAAAAGAGCAAGGATTTCCTTCTTACTAAAGCCAATTCTAAAGTTTAGTTTCATCAGGTCATTTAACTCAGGCATTTCAACGGTGGCGTGCGCCAGCAACAGGGAGCCAGGAAGACATGCACTTAACCAAATCCCCTACATTAATCTTGAGATATAACTAAGACTTTATTTTCAACATTTTGACACTTATTCTCGAAATTACTTAGAATTTATTCCCGAAATATTGCCACTTTTTGCCCGTTTTTTTTTCAAGTACTATCATGCAATTTTTTTTTACAACCAAGTACTACCACCTGCTGCTGTTTATTTTCTATTTTCTCTTCACTAAGCCCTAATAGGCTTATGTACATTTCAGTCATGCTGAACAAAGAGGTAAGTTCCTAAAAATAATTCCTCAAAGATGTGTCTTCTGAGGTGAAGTATCAATGTCTCTCACCATCTCTCTGAGGATGTATGACACTATCTCCTAACTATTCCAGGGGTGGATATAGGAATGGACCTGCTGCCGTCATGTGGGTGTAAATAAGGAAATGAAATACACAGGAGCTGGAATGCATTGTACATTGGCAGGTACTTTCTCTACCTGGCAAACTCATCTTTGTTGATATTGTCTGCTCTTGTTGGACTCCTTCTGATTGTTGCTTCCGTTAGATGTGGAGACAAAGACCGTGGCAGGATGCTTGGTGGTGTCTTGAAAGGACATTAGGTCTTGAGGTTCACAAATGTATTCATATCACAGCAGGACTAGACTTTGACCCCATTTGGTACTATGCAAAATACCAATAAATATGCATGAGATTTTTTTTTTTTATTATTATTTTTTTTTAAAGAGATCGAGAGACGGAAAAAGAAAGAGGGAGAAGACAGAGAGCCTTTCCTTTAATGTACCTACCTGAATGAACATGACCAAAATACCACTGCCACACACTTTATGAAGGTGCGCATTCAGTCACAGTCAATATCATATAGGCATCCACTCGCTTCCTGACCATCAATGTCTTTTATATCCTGGCTTGGTCCACCGCACAGGACTGCCCAAGTTACATACCTTAGATTCTAATCTGGACGGGGACCAGTCACTGGGAGACTGTGAGAGAGATAGAGAGACACCTGGCCAGTGTGCATAGAAAGAAGATAAATACAGCTGTATACTTTAGCAATGTTTCCGACTGGACCGTTTCAGCTGGCTCTTGTGAGAGTGACAGGCCCATGACACAACACTAACGTGGAATGGACATCTCTCTAAAATGCAAATTGTTTTCGTTTTTGTAGGAAAAGCCGGGGGCTGGAATGGAGAAAAAGAAATAACGGCACACTGACTGCTGTAGCAATGTTTGGACCGGAAAGGTCAAAGACACCTGGCTGGCTAAGTGGAGAGTGATAGGCACCTCAAAGCACGGGCCAATGACACAACACGAACATCTCCATTTCAGACATTCCCTGTATTCATGGAAATCCCAAACTATTAGCATTTTAGAGAGAAGAGCCATCGTGTTGGGTCACAAGGTGTTGTTGTTCTGCTAACTAAGGGACAGGTGAAGATGGGAGGGTTGGCCCCAATGATAGATGAATTGTATCACCTGTTCAGCCGTTGTTAGGGGCTCAGAACAAGGAGTCATCCTTTTCAATGAGCAGGATTACTTTGTGGGTTCCTGACTTGGCCTTCTCCATTGGGGACCAGAGTCATACTCCGATTCCAACAGCCAGGTCTCATTTCTACAGACTTCCTTTCAGAGTTCAACACCATCCTCACAAAACAGCACCAATATAGTCATGTCAAATATAAATTCCCCTTTCCAAGAATCGTCTCTCGGATTTATGGAATAAATTCATGCATTACCTTAAATGGAAATATTTTTACAGTCTCCAACGGGTGGGTTAGATAACAACCGCCCAGTGTGTAATTTAATGCAAAATGCTCATTCAGTCCGAGGTAGAATATTTCTGAGGTTTCCTTTTTAGAGTTTAACCTTGGTCTTTGGTTGTAGTCTTGGGCTTAATTTATTGTTTTGACTGGGTCCTTTCTATGCTTTAAGATTTCGGGGAAATAGTCTTCATTCCTGATCAGTCTCGTCCAATACCTCTGGTTGTGGGGGTTTTCGTGTGCAGGCAGCCTGGCCTCTCTTGGATCCAGCGTCTGGAAAGGCCTTGCAGGGGGAATGAAGCTCTGTGTTTTTTGTTAATGCTCCAGTACCCCCCCCCCCTTTTCAAAGGGGAAACATTATGCTGTATCACATTCCCCAGGTTGGCATCTCTCCTGACATATGCCCCTCCAGTGGCACTTCTTTAACAAGGTGTCTGAGTCTCTGGGTCAAATGACACCCTATGAGCCCTATCCCCCTCCTAGTGCATGTAGTCAACTAAGCCTTATAGGGACAATCTGAAGTTGATACAATACATTCTTGGACTTAACAAATTAATTACACAGTATATACCCATTGATTCTTGACGAATATAGCATATAAATGCCCCACGGGCTCAGTTCAACTGTCGTACCCCATCAGAACCCCAGATAGAAGATTGTTCTACTCCAATGTCTGTAAACATTGTACACGTAAACAAACACTATAGCCTCAAAACATGCTTAAAAATACTGTTGATATCTTGGATGGTCAGTGGTTATATTTCTCCAGACTCGTCCCTCAGGTTTTAACCAGAAAAGAGGCAGTGGGACTGCTTTGTTATTGTTTCAACTACAGATTGCCCCTTTAAAAGGTCTCTGCTCAATAGTAGTACATTTACAATAGGGGATGTTGTCCAAATTATGTGCACTACAAGAAATAGTGGGCTCTGGTCAAAAGTAGTGCCCTATAAAAAAAAGAATAGGCGGTCGTTTTTGCCCGAGAAGATGAGGAAGGACAAGCAGCACAAGAGCAACAAACCCCAGGTCTCAGTAGCCCAGTCAGGCGTGTGGAAGAAGCCAGTGACTGTTTTCTAATACTTCATCATCCAGAGTTTCACCAGCGGCACACGCTCCCTTGGCTCCACTGTAAATGCAAGAACTCAACTCTGCTATATAGAGACTTTGATTGTGTTTGTCTTTAGTAAAAGAAAGTTCATACTATTTCCACATATGACCGCCAAGCACTTCTGGACATCAGATCGACAGTTACTAATCTTGATTTCGACTTCAAATACGACTTCAACTCCGACTTAGCTGTTCATACCGGACCCTATTCCTTGTTCTGTGGGCTACCAAAACATGGGAGATGAGGTGGAGTCCTGGTGAAATTGAGGCGAAGAGAAGAACGAACGACACTCCCCTCCGTTCGATTGACAAATGTCACTTGAGAACAAGACGGATGAGATTCGTTCAACATTCTCCTATCAGAGAGACTTGAAAAGCTGCCATATTATATGTCCTACTGAAACGTGGTTGGATGATGGCTCTGTGCACGTCGTACTCTTGTGGATTCTCCATGCAGCGGCAGGATCGGACGGTGGCTTCGGGGAAGTCAAAAAGGAAGGAGGTGGAGTGTGTTTTTTAATAAATAACAACTGGTGTGCTGTTTCAAGTGAAGGACATCTCGAGCTTTTGATCACCTGATATAGAGTACCTCGTGGTAAGCTGCAGACCCTTTGATCTACCAAGAGAGTTCTCATCTCTAAATATCACCACGGTCTACATCCCTCCACAAGCCGTTTATGGAGCCATAAACAAACAACAAACCGTTCACCCAGAGGCAGTGTTTCTGGTGGGCGGAGACCTGAACGCGGGGAGACTTAAAACCGTTCCACCTCACTTCTACCAACATGCCTCTGCACCACTAGGGGCGCTAAAACTCTACACCACTTTAATTCTACCCACAGAAATGCATACATGGCCCTCCCTTCGGCAAATCTGACCATGACTTCATTGCCTTGTTTCCTGTTTACAAACAAAAGCTCAAAAAGGAAGTACAAACGATGCACTCAATACAGAAGTGGTCGGATGACGCAGACACGAGGCTACAAGACTGTTTTGCTAGTACAGCCTGGGATATTTTTTTTCTGGGATTCCTCTGATAGCATTGAGGAGTTTACAGTCACGGGTTTCATCAAAAACGTGCATACACGACGTAGTCTCCACAGTGGCGATATGAACGTATCCAAACCAAAAACCATGGATTACAGGTAATATATGGGCTAAAGGCTAGAGCAACCACTTACAAGGAACGGGACATGGACACATACAAGAAAGCCCACTACGATCAAACATGAAAAAGGACAATATAGGATCAAAAAGGTGGAATCCTATTACACGGGCTCTGATGATCGTCGTATGTGGCAGGGTTTGCAGACGATAACCGATTACAATTGGAAACCCAGCAATGGGTCTCAATTGTATTTCACACTGCCTGGACAAGAGGGGAAGTAACTATGGGAGAATGTTGTTCATAGACTACAGCTCAGCGTTCAACACCATAGTCCCCTCCAAACTCATCACCAAGCTGGGGAACCTGGGACTGAACCCCTTCCCCTCTGCAACTGGATCCTGAACTTCCTGACAGTACGGCCCCAAGTGGCGAGAGTTGGCGACTACACCTCCTTCATGCCAACATTCAACATGGGGGACCCTCAGGGGTGTGTGCTTAGTCCTCTCCTGTACTCCCTGTTCACCCACAACTGTGTGGCCACGCACGACTCCAACACCATTATCAAGTTTGCTGACTACACAACGGTGGTAAGCCAGATCACCGATGACGATGAATTAGTCTACAGGGAAGAGGTCAGAGACATAGCAGTGTTGTGCCAGGACAACAACCTCTCCCTCAACGTCAGTAAGACCAAGGAACTGATCGTGGACTACAGGAGAAAAAGGGGAGAGAACACCATCCAGATCAATGGGGCTTTTGTGGAGCGGGTTGAGAGCTTCAAGTTCCTTGGCGCCCACATCTCTAAGGACTTAACATGGTCCGCACACACCCGCACAGTTGTGAAGATGGCACATCACAGCCTCTTCCCCCTGAGGAGGCTGAAAAGATTTGGCATGGGCCCTCGGATCCTCAAAAAGTTATACAGCTGCACCATCGAGAGCATCTTGACTGGCTGCATCACCGCTTAGTATGGTAAATGCACGGCCAAAATGCCCCGCCGACGCTATATATACAAAAGTAGACACCCCTTCAAATAATTGGGTTCAGCTAATTCAGCTACACCCGTTGCTGACAGGTGTATAAAATTGAGCACACAACCATGCAATCTCCATAGACAAACATTGGCAGTGGAATGGCCTTACTGAAGAGCTCAGTGACTTTCAACGTGGCACCATTCAACAAGTCAAGTGCCACCTTTCCAACAAGTCAGTTTGTCAAAAATATGCAATGCGAGAGCTGCCCTGGTCAACTGTAAGTGCTGTTATTGTGAAGTGGAAACATCTAGGAGCAACAACGGCTCAGCTGCAAAGTGGTAGGCCACACAAGCTCACAGAACGGGAGTGCTGAAGCACAAACGTAGCACTTAAAAATAGTCTGTCCTCGGTTGAAACACTACTACCAACTGTCAAACTGCCTCACAAGAAGTGTTTGTTTGGAGCTTCATGAAATGGGTTTCCATGGCCGAGCAACTGCACATAAACCTAAGATTACCATGTGTAATGCCAAACGTCAGCTGGAGTGGAGTAAAGCTCGCAGCCATTGGACTCTGAAGCAGTGGAAATGCTTTCTCTGGAGTGATGAATCACGCTTCACCATCTGGCAGTCTGATGGATAAATCTGGGTTTGGCAGATGTCAGGAGGACGCTACCTGCCCGAATGCATAGTGTCAACTGTAAAGTTTGGTGGAGGAGGAATAATGGTTTGGACTAGGCCCCTTAGTTCCAGTGAAGGGAAATCTTAAAGCTACAGCATACAATGGCATTCCAGACGATTCTGTGCTTTCAACTTTGTGGCAACAGTTTGGGGAAGGCACTTTCCTGTTTCATCATGCCCATGCCCCCGTGCACAAAGCAAGGTCTATACAGAAATGGTTTGTCGCGACAGGTGTGGAACAACTTGACTGGCCTGCACAGAGCCCTGACCTCAACACGATCAAACACCTTTGGGATGAATTGGAACGGAGACTGCAAACCAGGCCTAATCGCCCAACATCATTGCCTGACCTCACTAATGTTTTTGTGGCTGAATGGAAGCAAGTCCCCGCAGCAACGTCCCAAACCTCTAGTGGAAAGCCTTTCCAGAAACGTGTAGGCTGTTATAGCAGCAAAGGGGGGGGACCAACTCCATATTAATGCCCATGATTTTGGAATGAGACGTTCGACGAGCAGGTGTCCACATACTTTTGGCCATGTAGTGCATCTACCTCAAAGACCTCTGACCTCTGGTATTCCCTGTATATACTGTAGCTCCATTGTGTGTTTTATTCTATTCCTTGTGTTACTATTTTATTTCTAAACTCTGCATCGTCGGGAAGGGCTGGTAAACAAGCATCTCACGGTAAAGTCGACACCAGTTGCATTCAGGGCATGTGACAAATCCAATGTGATTTGAAGAATCACATTTTCATTACAGCGAGGAGAAGACGAAGGAGGGGAAGAGAGGAAAAACCTGCTGGTGAAAAATACATCTCAGAAAGTGGCAGTGAAATATCGTCTGTGACACGAGTACATTTATACAGGTTAACCCTATTAAAAGAACAGGGGCCCTGTCTACCTCTGTTTGACTTTAACTACCCCCTCTTTTTTTCACCAAGAGGCCATTAGAATACGAAGACTCAGATGAGCAGATAGACTGTCAGCAACACAGCTCCGGTAGTAAGGAACAGGGCACTGTGACAGAGAGGGTCACAGAGACCTAGAAAGACAGACGAGGTAGTAAAAGCACAGTACACATGGCTCAGATTCAGCGAATGCACTCACCGTTTAATTCAGGCTATTGAAATAATAGTGCTGGATGTTGCACCAAGGTCATACTGCTTTATGATAGGCTACAGAGTGGCATTTCCCCTCAGATCTCGCCCTCTCCTCTTTGAGCTCACTCTCTCCAACTCATGAATAACCCTAATATGAACACAAATGGGCTCCCTTCTTATGGACATGCTCTGGTGACTCTATTCCCATGGCCTATAGCAGCTCCTATAGCAGCGCTTTGGCAAAAAACTAAACGTGCACCCAGGGGGAGCCCCAGGACCGACTTTTGGGAAGCTATAGGGCAAAAGAGAAAGACACAGTCACCAAGGGGCGATTAGGTTAGGTGCGCTATCCCATCCCTTCTAATTGGGCATGGACACAGGCACACACACACAGCTCCTGCCCCGTACTGCCAGGTTGTTCCTTCTCACAGGGGACTTGGCCAGGTTGTGAGGACTCATGGCTAGGGGTTAGAGGTCAGACACGTGGCCCACTCCACATCCTGGTCCTCCTATGCCGCTCCACACCTCCCCGGCCACACAGGGTTAAGAGCACACAAGGAGGAAGGCTGCATTTCATAACATGTCAAATGGGTGGGGGTGAGGGTAGATCAGAAGCAAGGTCAAACTAAAATACCTTTACAAAGTCACTGGAAAGGGTGTGTGTGTATTGGGAGGAGGGGGGTTACAGGTCATTGGAATGCTAAATGTGCAGTAAAACCATGGAGCAGGAGTGTGTGTGTGTGTTACAAGTTATTTACATTATATGCAGCAGGAAATGGGCAGGAAAACTCATCTGAAGGGTTGAGGGAAGCAGCATCAAAGCCCTGTAGAGCCCAAGGTAAACTGTAATGTTATCCGACAACCCCAGTAGCCATCCTTCCCAGCCAACCTGATGTAGCTCAGACACACGCATACTGTGTTTTTTAGGAGAGCAGAAGGATTAGTCTGCTAGTTGTAACCTCCGTCAGCCCGTCCACAAGGGCAGAGAACATGGCGGTGGTGGGGCATGATAACGTAATTACCTCAAATCTCATCCCCAGCAGTCACGTGACCGATGGATGGACGTTCCGACAGACAGCAGCAACCATGAGTGGTATTTCCTGCCCAGAGCTAGCCATAGCAAGGTCAAGCCAGGGAATGTTAAGTATTCTGCTGGTGTTGCTGGGCTGGAGAGAGGAGTGGCATCGTCTTGTCCGACCCTCTCCAACCACCGCTAAGATGGTTTAACCATAGTTCAAAACCTGTACACGTATGCACGGCAATGTTCTAGCATGTTGGACGGTTGGATTTCATACTTTTCGAATTCTCAGTGCACTCAAGCAATTTCTTCAACCGGCGACCCATTTAAATGAATAGAGGACGTGGTGAGGTGAGGTGTGCGTTCGGGCTTTGTGTCCCCTGCGGAGGGCGGTCTCGGAGCCAGTAGCTATTGTATATGTCACAATGGGACGGCAGACAAATCGCGTCTCATCATCTGGGGACTATGACTTTATGCTTAAGCTGTTTTTGTATTCTCAGCTGATAATTCGATCAAGCTAATACAGTAGTTAGCTCCTTATATTTAAATTTCTTGACTGTTTCATGTCTATTTGTTTTTGTTGTTCTGCACAATATTGTGAGAGCTTTTGTAAACAGAAATGATTTCTAGCCAAGAGACAATATTGATATGAGCCACGCACAAGCCAAAAGGGAATCGGTTGTGACCAACCAGTGGTGGAAAAGGTGTCAAGGAAAACATACGGAGTAAAAATGACATCATTTTCTTTAGGAATGTAGACAAGTAAAAGTAGTCAAAAATATAAATAGTAAAGTACAGAAACCACCAAAAATCGACTTACATAGTTTAAAAGTATTTTTACACCACTGGTTGTGACCCACCATTGGCCAGCCACTGGCACGGCTACAGTAGGTAGTCTAACTGAAGCATGGTGCCTCTCACCTGTTTTACATTAGCAGCAGCAGCAGCTCAGACTCGGGCCAGGCCGTGGCTGGGCGACCAGGCTCATAGTGGAACATTAACTCTCCTTCCTGTTCCATATGAGAAGTTAAGCATGAACCCAGAAGAGCAGTAAAAGGCGGCTTGCAGGCCAAACTCTGCTCCTGGTCACACACATGGCAAATCTACATCATTTACCCTAACAAAACCACTACATTAAAGCAGAGAGGCTAGTCTGGTCTTAAATGCCACCCTAATCTTTGTGTAGTGCACTACTTTTGACCAGAACCACCTTATTGCATCCCCATATAGTACACTATGACATAAGACCAGAACCACCCTATTTTACCAGAGCCCATGGCTCTCAGTTGATGGAATAGGAAAGGAGCGATACATTCAAAAAGAGAGGCAAGGAGGTTCGATTGTCACTAGTTCGATTTCACCACAGCTATGTGTTCCTTGCGTCAATCTGGTGAAATGACTGTGAAATGGCTGGGTGAAGGCAGATCATATCCTGCCTGACTGTTTTAACTGACAGGGTTGGAATGGAGAAGAGAGGAAGCCCTACAGACTGACTCAATGTGCATCCCAAATGTCACCCTATACAGTGCACTACTTTTGACCAGACCCATATGGGCCCTGGTTACAAGTAGTGCACTATATGGGGAAAAGGATGCCATTTGGAATACAACTATGGTGCTTAAATAAAGACAGAGTCAGGGACTTAATCGAGCTTTAATACCAGTTTTCACAACTTCTGCTGGAGAGCTGTTTTTATGATTCCAGTCATGTGAAGTCACACTGGCTGGCTCTGTCTACTCAGCTGCTGTTATATCAGATATGAGGAAAAGTTGGCTTTGGGCACAGATACAGGATCAGCTTACCCTCTCCAGATACTGATATTAACTATAGGGGAACAACGCTAAACTGACCTTAGATCAATGTAAAAGGGGAAACTACTGCAGCAGCTACTGTGTTCCATTGTCTCTCCTCCCTTTTCAGCTTACTGCTCATTCCTCACCATAGTCAAGGTTTTCATAACACATTCTGGGTGGATCTCTCTCAAGTTGTTTAAAGTAACTTCCTCTCATAATCTTCTCTCCTTAAATCTCAAAAGCATACGGTGGCGTGCTGGTTTCCTCTCCATCTCGGTAGTTGCCCTTCTAGCATGAACAGTCACACTTGTCTTTGCTTACCAGCGCCGACTTTGCTGACCGCTGCTTTACTAAGGACATTCCTGTTGCTTACTATAACTTTGATGTGTGGTTGTCTCACCTTGCTACCTTTAAGATGAATGCGCTAACTGTAAATCGCTCTGGATTAGAACATCTGCTAAATTAGTAAAATTAGGCAAATGTAAACAGTCGGAGTTGGGTTCCTCGCCTCCACGGACACTAAACAACTGGGACACGTGAAAATCCCAGTGTGCATCCTCCATGTTGCGTTCACCTGCCCAAGCCAATGGTTGAGGAGTTCTTAAAACGCAGCAAGCGCAGAGAGGAATACAAAACACAGCTGCAAACATCAAAAGGAACGTGTGCCTTATGACAAAAAGGTACATTTATTATCCGTACATGTTCACAACATTGGTCATCAGACATGTTGACGTCAATGACTTGGGACCATCATCCATCACCGTACTACTTTCCCTGGATCCCTGGGCATTTCTCGACATTTCTCAACCCCTTTTCGCCTTTACTTTCCAATGCTCCCGCAATCACAACATACAGTACTGTACGACAGAGAATTAACCTATTTTTGGAAATGTGGGTTCACATTCCAGTTCAAAATGACACTGTCTTGATGATGGATAGTTTTAGATTAGCTATAGCTGCCAGGTCATGTGCGTTTCCTTTTTTATTGGAGGGATAAACCTGATGGGCTGAAGTCACACTGGCCTTGTGTTAGCCGTTCCCTTCGTTCAGATGTGAATGGATTCAGACAGCTTCTCAGAAATAGCTTTGTTTTGGTTGTTCATGGCATTCCAAGGTTCAAAGTTCGCTCAGGAGAGACAGTTGTTTTGAAGTGGTAGGTTTAGAGAGGAAGAGAGGAGAGGCCTGGTCAGTCACATGGCTGGGGTTAATCTCCATGCCTAATCCCTAACCCCTCACCTCTTGGCCTTCTTCTCCTTCATGATCTTCTTGCTCTCCTCTCTCCGCCGTTTGTTGACGGGGTTTCGTGGATCGGAGATCTCAAACGTGTCTTCGTCCTGCATGTTGGCATCCTTGACTTTCCTGGTTTGCTCGTCAAACTGGAGAACATGGGCCATCCTAAAATCAGAGAAAGAGGAGGTTCAAAGAACAGCAAATAGAGCACTGTGATGTGAACTCACATCTGGTGATATGGAACTCTCCATCTGTTCCTCTCCATCAATTCAAATAGAATCCCATTCCCTTTGAAGCCGGTGTTCTGTCACAACGGGCATTTATGGTATCAAGATGCCATGGTGGTGAGTGATGGCATTGTATTGATGATAAAGGAATAGGCTACGGCTACAACACAGCAACGTGCGCCCTATCACATTAGTGTAAGAATACAAACATGGTACAAAATACAGGGTTGAAATGTTCTGTTCTCTTAGGGAGGAGCAGGAAGAGGATGGAGAGGAAGATGAGGAGGAAGATGACTGATATGCATGTGGAAGCATCCTTGGCTGTTCTCTTGTCCTTTGTGGACTAGCAGCAAGCAGCACCTCCCCAAAACAGAGAAAAAGGGAGAACGGCAGAATCTGAAGAGATTGTTGGGTTTACATTTACATTTACATTTAAGTCATTTAGCAGACGCTCTTATCCAGAGCGACTTACAAATTGGTTTAAAAAGGCAACTGACTTCACGATTCAACCTCTATCAACACTTTGACGAAAAAACCCTGACATGTTACCTAGCAGGCCAAGTGTGTCATTGTAACAGTTATCGATCAAACTCCCAGTATATAGATACAGTGAGAGCAGGAATCCCCGGGGAGACAGCAGAGAGTGGAGAGAGAGAGGACTTCAAGAGGGGTGAGGCAGGTCTCCGGTGTCCATCACGCAGACACATCTGCCCGGCGCAGAGGGATTTGCGCTACATGCATAACGCTCTGACAGTGTCTTGACACGCCCCACCTGTTTGGAGGGTTCTGATGAAGGCCATGCGTCACCAGGGGCCACGGGGCTGCAACCCCCGGGGAATTAAAAACAAGATAAAAGGGAAGATGCTAATCACCAATTCACAGAAGCAGAGACGGAGACAAAGCCAAGCCAGACGAAGAGCTTCAGGCCCAAATCTCTTTGACTGTTTGCGCTATTACTGTGATGTACTACTATTACAGGTAGTTAGTTAAAGCCCATATCTTGTCCGAATCTGCCATATCTATCATTTTTACTTGGCGGGAAGATTATTATTCCAGTCCCCAAAAACCTACCGTTTTTTAATATATATTTTTTTAATACAAACTCCCAGGTCCTTTGATAATATTTATCTAGTGTGAATCGTCATCACTGTGTATTGAGGGATATTACAGAGTTTTACGGTGCTGCACCCAGTTTGGGCAAGAACATGAGAACAAATTGATGCAAAGAGCTATGTACAAAGTGCTATAAAGTGTTATGCAAACAAAGTCCTATCCGTTTTGTCATATATCAACGTTCCCAGAGACTATTTGTCTTTTTTTAAAGATTAAGTAAATGATAGTGTGCCAATGAATTGATAAATTGCCGAATACATCAGTTAATTAAAATGTCTGCATGCAGTTTATGGTTCTTATTGATACTATTTATACTTTCTCCTAACTGAAAGCCAATATTAGGCTATTCCTAGACAGGTTGAAATACACAACATGGTCAAAAGTATGTGGACACTTGCTTGTCAAACATCTCATTCCAAAATCAAGGGCATTAATATGGAGTTGGTCCTCCCTTTGCTGCTATAACAGCCTTCACTCTTCTGGGAAGGCTTTAATATGGAGTTGGTCCCCCCCTTTGCTGCTATAACAGCCTCCACTCTTCTGGGAAGGCTTTAATATGGAGTTGGTCCCCCCCTTTCCTGAGGTCAGGGCTCTGTGCAGGCCAGTCAAGTTCTTCCACACCGATCAACAAAATATTTCTGTATGGACCTTGATTTGTGCACGGATGCATTGTTATGCTGAAACAGGAAAGGGCTTTCCCCAAACTGTTGCCACAAAGTTAAAAGCACAGAATCATCTAGAATGTCATTGTATGCTGTAGCGTTAAGACTTTCCTTCACTGGAACTAAGGGGCCCGAACCATGAAACACAGCCCCAGACCATTATTCCTCCTCCAAACTTTACAGTTGGAACTATGCATTGGGGTAGGTAACGTTCTCCTGGCATCCGCCAAACCCAGATTTGTTTGCCGGACTGCCAGATGGTGAAGCGTGATTCATCACTCCAGAGAACACGTTTCCACTGCTCCAGAGTCTAATGGCGGCAAGCTTTACACCACTCCAGCCGATGCTTGTTATTGCACATGGTGATCTTAGGCTTGCATGCGGTTGCTCGGCCATGGAAACCCATTTCATGAAACTCCCGACGAACACTTGTGCTGACAATGTTTCTAGTTGCAGTTTGGAACTCGGTAGTAAGTGTTGCAACAGAGGACAGATGAATCTTACGCGCTATGCGCTTCAGCACTCGGCGGCCCCATTCTGTTTGTGTGGCCTACCACTTCGCGGCTGAGCTGTTGTTGCTCCTAGACGTTTCCACCTCAAAATAACAGCACTTACAGTTGACTGGGGCAGCTCGAGCAGGGCAAATATTTGACGAACTGACTTGTTGGAAAGGTGGTAGGCCACACAAAGGTCCTAGGACGGTGCCAGGTTAAAAGTCCCTGAGCTCTTCAGCAAGGCCATGTTTGTCTATGGAGATTGCATGGCTGTGTGCTCAATTTTATACACCTGTCAGCAACGGGTGTGGCTGAAATGGCCAAATCCACTAATTTGAAGGGGTGTCGACATACTTTTGTATATATAGTGTATTTCATAGCGGTTTAGATGGTACAATTGAATCTCTACACATTGCTTGTTTTGTCATATAAACTGACATTAGGCAAACTATTATTCAGTCAATTTTTACTCTAGGTGGACTCCAACCAGGAAATGGAAACAAGATGTACCAGAGTTCAATTTCGATCTGATAGGCAAACTATTAGCATATTTATTTCAACCAGTTTAGCTGGCAGCCGTTTTGCACCGTTCATGCCTAGAACAGCCTCCAGTCTTCCATCATAACAGTACATAAAAATAATTTAAAAAAAGATTTACACAGGGGGCAATTTCATAAAAACTAATCCCGTCCGAATCGGACAATGGAAAAAACAGACAAGCCTGGGGGTATTACTTACATAATGAACGTTCTATAGTAATAGAATATCAGCCAACCTATTGCTATACAAGTTCTGCTGTATGGTCCTTGGGAGAGATCCCCTTTAAATCAGCCACTAAGATCACATTGAAATGTGTGTCCTCCTTGTATGTGTGTGTTGGATGGCGTGTCTCTGACTGTGCACTTGAGTCTGTGTGCGAAGCGTACATTATGAGTGTCTGCCCATGTGCTTCGGTGAAGCGTGTGTATATAGTGGTCCTTGGTGGCTCAGTTGGTAGAGCATAAAAACATCTGCTAAATGGCATATTATATATACACTGAGTGTACAAAACATTAAGAACACCCTCCTGATATTGAGTTGCAACCCCCCCCCCTTTGCCCTCAAGACAGCCTCAGTTCCTCGGGGTGTGAACTGTACAAGGTGTTGAAAGCGTTCCAAAGTGTTGCTGGCCCATGTTGACTCCAATGCTTCCCACAGTTGTGTCAAGTAGGCTGGATGTCCTTTGGGTGGTGGAGCATTCCTAATACACACAGGGAACTGTTGAGCGTTAAAAACCCAGCAGCGTTGCTGTGCTTGATACAAACCGGTGTGCCTGGCACATACTACCATACCCCGTTCTAAGGCAATCTTCAATCTTTTGTCTTGCCCCATTCACCCTCTGAATGGCACACCCACACAATCCGTGTCTCAATTGTCTCGAGGCTTAAAAATCCTTCTTTGGCCTGTCTCCTCCCTTTCATCTACACAGATTGAAGTGGATTTAACAAGTGACATCACAGCTTTCACCTGGTCAGTCTATGTCATGGAAAGAGCAGGTGTTCATAATGTTTTATACACTCAGTGTATGTGTTTGTATGTGTAGGGCTGCACAATACAGGAACATATCTAATTGCAATTTTTGTACCAAATACTGCAATTTTACTTGTGTATATAGATCAAAACACTTGGGAAAACGGTTGGAATCACAGAAATAGAATGATCATTCTAATTTCATGGTTGGAATACTGTGGACACTTGGAATGCAGTTTAGGTTGGCATGAAAACGAATGAAGAAAAATATGGGAGGAGATGGTTGTGACAGAGTAGGAACCAAAGTGTTGGTCAGTGTTTCCCAGGCGACCCTAATTAGATTTAAATAGATATGTATGTTCAGACAAAGATGTTAGAACATTCTTCACCTTGTCCTCTCTGATAAAGAAACAAGTTGTTGCACCACGGGTTCCGGCCTGTATTCGAGTAAAAGTTTGCTAGCAAGATTTGCCGTATCTCACTGGACTTGTGATGTGTCTTAGCTCCTAATGCTAATTGTTAGCTAGCTGGCTAGCTGACTCCAGTGAGATACAGACACATTTGCAATCTTGCTAAGACCAACTAAGTAGCATGTTGCAGAGAGCAAGTTACACAAGCGAACAGTCAAATATACAAATGTTGATTTATGTTAAGGAGCAAAGTGGAACGCTGCCCACTGCAGTTCTTGTTTGAGATAAATCTGTAGACTGCACGCTGTGGTTTGGTCAATGGAGGCAGAGTGAATTCCCGAGCACAAGGAGAGTGACATGAAGGGCGGGGATTGAAGTGCATGGGATTGGGAAGCAGCCTTAAGAAGAGAGAGGGAGAGAGAATTGTGCCACCTTATGTGTTTGTCTGCCTTTTAGTCTGCTTGGGTACATGGGTGAAGTATGTGTGTGTGCTCTGCAGTCCCCCCTCCTGTGTTCATGTGAACTGGGCAGTAGTAGTGACAGCTCATCCAGGACGTCATGGTGGCTCTACTCTGGCAGACTGAGGAGTCCTGCAGCGCGAGGCGGACCGCTACCATAATTTGTCTAGCAGCCTCAGTGATGACAGGAACACAGCCTCATTGCCCAGACTACAGAACAGTGTGTGTATGTGCGTGTGTGTGTGTATATGTATACACACAGTGCCTTCAGAAAGTATTCACACCCTCAACCTTTTCCACATTTTGTGTTACAGCCTGAATTTAAAACGGATTAAATTGAGATTTTGTGTCAATAATCTACACACAACACCCCATAACGTCAAAGTGGAATGATGTTTTTCTAAATGTTTGCAAATTAATAAAAAAGTAAAAGCTCAAATGTCTCGAGTCAATAAGTATTCAACACCTTTGTTATGGCAAGCCTAAAAATAAGCTTAAGAAGTCACATAATAAATTGCATGGACTCACTCTGTGTGCAAAAATTGTGTTTAACAAGATTTTTGAAAGACTACCCCATCTCTGTACCCCACACATACAAGTATCTGCAAGGTCCTTCAGTTGAGCAGTGAATTTCAAACACAGCTGCGACACCAAAGGCCATGGAGGTTTTCCAATGCCTCACAAAAGGGCACCTATTGGTAGATGAGTAATAAAACGCAGACATTAAATATCCCTTTGAGCATGGTGAAGCTATTAATTACACTTTGGATGGTAAATCAATACACCCGGTCACTACAAAGATACAAGTGTTTTTCCTAACTCAGTTGCCGGAGAGGAAAGAAACCACTTCGGGATTTCACCATGAAGCCAACGGTGACTTTTAAACAGTTACAGTTTAATGGAAGTTACAGGAAAAACTGAGGATGGATCAACAACACTGTAGTTACTCCACAGTACTAACCTAAATGACAGAGTGAATAGAAGTGACAATTAAATACATGGTTATTCCACTTTGTAACAACAAAATGTGGAAAAGGTCAAGTGGTGTGAATACTATCTGAAGGCACTGTATATGTGTATGTGTAGCAGGCTCTGGGCTCCCACCATTCAGCGCTCCAGTCTGCTTATCAAACCCACTCTCTACCCAGAAGCCTCAGAACTCAGAAGCCTTTCCTCCATTTGTTTTTCTTTCGCTTTCTGAAAAGAGGGTGGAAAGAGGGAGGGATGGGGCGACGGGCTCTATGGCTGGCTTCTTGGAGTGAGAGTGTGTGTGTGTGTGTGTGTGTGTGTGTGTGTGTGTGTGTGTGTGTGTGTGTGTGTGTGTGTGTGTGTGTGTGTGTGTGTGTGTGTGTGTGTGTGTGTGTGTGTGTGTGTGTGTGTGTGTGTGTGTGTGTGTGTGTGTGTGTGTGTGTGTGTGTGTGTGTGTGTGTGTGTGTGTGTGTGTGTGTGAGCAGAGCGATCTAGAAAGTATAACGTTTGTAGACCCAGACGGAATAGTTTACAGTCCCCTGGCCCAGACTTGACTTGGGGAGTCTGACCTGTAGTAACCCAATAGTTCCTGTACCAGAGCTTGTAGAGTGGCACAGACATCCTACGCTAGTGCGTGGCTGGCGGGTGTTGTTCTAGATTAGGTCTGCGGCCCAAATGACACCATATTCCATATATAGTGCACTACTTCTTACCAGAGCCCTGTGCACCATTTGGGACCCGGGGTGCCTTTTGGGACATCGCCTGGGACTGCTAGGCTACTGTGCCCATCTTCCCTCCTCCTCCTCCTCCTGTCTCATACCTAGCTTGTTGGCGGGGGCCAAACAGTGAGACTGAGCTGGGGGCCTGGCTGGCTGAGACTAATAGCAACTACAGGTTTTGTTATTCTAAAATCTCTCACACAGACACTTTCCTCGAAGTTCAAACACATGGGATTAATTTCAGCCCTCTGACTCTCCCTATATATTGAGGTCTGAGAGAGAGAGGTCTGTTGGTGGAAATCAGAATGGGAAAACACGGATGTAAAAGCTGATTTCCTGACTGTGGCTCTGTCAGCCCACTGAGGGAAACGGCAGAGAGACCAGGCTCTGCAAACACATACACACCGCTGTCTTCATTGCCCTCAATAAACTGGTATATCTGAATTATTGGCACGGCGTCAGGTGCCAATACACAGACACACGGGCCGTGTTTTAACTCCCAGCAGGAGCTGCTCCACAGGGCAATGTGTTAGCTAGCTTGTTTCCTGTAGGCTGGAGCTCGCCCTCCCTCCCCTCCGTGTCTCTGCGTCTCGCTCTCAGTGAGTCGTCAGTACTGCGGTGAGGCTCTCTGTTCTGGTCAGGACACGGCAGGACGTTGAAAACACATCAGCAGCAGAGAAGAGAAACGTCAATCCATCTGAGGAGGTCATCAAATTGAAAAATAGAACCGAAATAGACCATAAATGTGACCGGCCGGGGGAGGAAAAAAATGGAATTCCATATGCATCTGATTTGTCTGACAGAAGGAGCGGTGCGAGCCAGCAGACTACAGTACTGAACAGTGTCCTCCTAACTGTAGTGTACATCCCATTCTATAGTTTCAGCCTGCGCGCACTAAAACCTTAGAGAAACATCCCTATACTTCCTAATGTGCTAGTTTCTTACACAGTGGCAACTCAATGTTGTCTTGTGTAAAACACACATTAGGGATGACAAAACCTTCAGTCCTGGTCTAGGCCTAGATGGTAGAGAAAGTGGCATCCACTATTACTGTAGAGCTGTGCCGAGGGTCGGGAACGGTCTGTCCAACACACGCATCCGTAAAAACCCGCGCACGCACACGCACACACACACACACACACACACACACACACACACACACACACACACACACACACACACACACACACACACACACACACACACACACACACACACACACACACACACACACACACACACACACACACACACACACACACACACACACACACACACTGAGCCAAGCCTACTAAGACAAAACTAAAAATGTCAAAGTAAGAGAGAAATAAACATGCCCATGTTAGAGCAATCTTTTCACCTGGCTGGCAGTCTGTGTTTCTCTGAGAGTACGGGAACTAAAACCTAAGGCTGGCACCCAGGCAGGCCATAGCTACATCTAGAGTGCGTTGGGGAAACTATTCAAACCCCTTGACTTGTTCAATTGATTAAATACATTTTTTCCCTCATCAATCTACACACAATACCACATAATGACAAAAAGTGAAAATGTAGAAAAAAATGCCTTATTTACATAAGTATTCAGACTCTTTGCTATGAGACTCAAAATTGAGATCAGGTGCATCCTGTTTCCATTGATCATCCTTGAGATGTTTCTACAACTCGATTGTAGTTCACCGGTGGTAAATTCCATTGATTGGACATGATTTGGAAAGGCACACACCTGTCTATATAGGGTCCCACAGCTAACAGTGCATGTCAGAGCAAAAACCAAGCCATGTCAAAGGAATTGTCAAAGAGCCCCGAGACAGGATTGTACCAAAACATTTCAGCAGCTCTGAAGGTCCCCAAGAACACAGTGGCCTCCATCATTCTAAATGAAAGAAGTTTGGAACCACCAAGACTGTTCCTAGAGCTGGTCACCTGGCCAAACTGAGCAATCAGGGGAGAAGGGCCTTTGTCAGGGGGGTGACCAAGAAACCGATGGTCAGTCTGACAGAGCTCTAGAGTACCTCTGTGGAGATGGGAGAACCTTCCAGAAGGACAGCACTCCACCAATCAGGCCTTTATGGTAGAGTGGCAAGACGGAAGCCACTCCTGAGTAAAAGGCACATGACAGCCCGCTTGGAGATAAAGACTAAAGACTCTCAGACCAAGAGAAACAAGATTCTCTGGTTTAATGAAACCAAGTTTGAACTCTTAGGCCTGAATGTCACGTCTGGAGGAAACCTGGCACCATCACAATCTACAGTGAAGCATGGTTGTGGCAGGACGACAAGTCTCTGAATCCTTGAGTCGCCCAGCCAGAGCCTGACCTTGAACCCAACCGAACATCTTTGGAGAGACCTGAAAATAGCTGTACACCAATGCTCCCCATCCAACCTGACAGAGCTTGAGAGGATCTGCAGAGAAGAATGGGAGAAACTCATCAAATACAGGTGAGCCAACCTTGTAAGCGTCATACCCAAGAAGACTTTAGGTTGTAATCGCTGCCAAAGGTGCTTCAACAAAGTACTGAGTAAAGGGTCTGAATACTTATGTAAATGTGATAGTTTCTATTTTATAGTGTGTACGTAGTGCGTACAGCCCAGGACATTACTGGGGCTAAGCTTCCTGCCATCCAGGACTTCCACACCAGGCGATGTCAGAGGAAGGCCCTAAAAATTGACCCCAGCCACCCCAGTCATAGACTGTTCTCTCTACTACCGCATGGCAAGTGGTACCGGAGTGCCAAGTCTAGGACAAAAAGGCTTCTCAACAGTTTTTACCCCCAAGCCATAAGACTCCTGAACAGGTAATCAAATGTCTACCCGGACTATTTGCATTGTGTGCCCCCCCAACCCCTCTTTTACGCTGCTGCTACTCTCTACATTTACATTTAAGTCATTTAGCAGACGCTCTTATCCAGAGCGACTTACAAATTGGTGAACAATCAACAGGGATTTAGTTTCAAAATGTCCTCCTCGAGCATGTGTTCTGTGATGGGTTCAGGTCCAACTGGGGGCAAGTTTAACACCTCAACCATCCACAGGCTCCCTCTCCAGCCCAGAGGCTGCTGACCCTTCACATGCCATGTCTCTGTTGATCTTATATGCATAATCACTTTAACTATACATTAATGTACATACGACCTCAATTGGGCCGATCAACCTGTGCTCCCGCACATTGGCTAACCGGGCTATCTGCATTGTGTCCCACCCCCCACCCCCTCTTTTACGCTATTGCTACTCTCTGTTCATCATATATGCATAGTCACTTTAAACATATCTACATGTACATACTACCTCAATCAGCCTGACGAACCGGTGTCTGGATGTAGCCTCGCTACTGTATATAGCCTGTCTTTTTACTGTTGTTTTATTTCTTTACTTACCTATTCTTCACCTAATACCTTTTTTTGCACTATTGGTTAGAGCCTGTAAGTAAGCATTTCACTGTAAGGTCTACATCTGTTGTATTCGGCGCACGTGACAAATAAACATTTGATTTGATTCGATTTGCAAACATTTCTAAAAACCCAGTTTTTGCTTTGTCATTATGGGGTATTGTGTGTAGATTGATCAAGTTTAGAATAATGCTGTAAAGCATCTAAATGTGGAAAAAGTCAAGGGGTCTGAATACTTTCCGAATGCACTGTATGTAATCTAGAGCAGTCAGAGTGTGTTGATCCACTGTATAAAGTTCAACAGTGTGTCAAGTCGTTAAGGAGCAGCTCCTCAGGCCTGTGTTATGACTGGGCATTAACAGACATAACATATCTGTTACAGAATGGGGGGGGGGTGGATGGGCTGCTCTGGCTGGCCTACTAGAACTGTCTCGTCCTGAATGGCACTATTCCATCAATATCATGACGTTGAATCAACGTGGAAAACTGGTTGGAGCTGCAAAAAGTCCTCGACGTAAGGGCATTTCCATCTTTTCATCCCCAACTTTTAACCTAAATCCAATGATATGGTGACATTTTTTGTTGATTTCAAGTTGAATTCACGTTAGTTGACAACTCATCCAAATGTAAATCAAAACTAGATGTTGAACTGACTTCTGTGCCCAGTGGGAAACTTTGCTTAGGACTTATTGCAAGTAAGGCTGTTCCCGACTAAAAAAAAATCTTGGTTGACCGAGAGTCGTCCTGACAGACCATGTGTGTTTGAATAAAATCAACTACATATGCACTGAGCTTGTTTGATGCTTCAAGCACACGGTTTGATTAAATAATGGAGACACAAAAATGACTCAAGAAGAGCCCGATGGTCACACTGTGTTAAAAAATAGTAGCGAGACCTGCGTGCATATTATGTGTGACAAACAGGTGCTGTGAGATTACAGTATTATTTTTCTGCCTGTTGGGAACAGTGTAAACAACACTAAATAAATTGTAAGTAATACTACAAGTCTGTTCTAACGAAAAACGTTTGTAAAGCCTTTATTACAGCATAACAAAATAAAAAAAATAGCCGAATCTGTACAATTGCTTTATCCAAAATATTGCTGTTGTATATTAAACAAACAAAACAGGCAATAGAAGCAAGATCTGTCATATTTATGTAGATATTTGTGACTAATTTCAGGAAACTAGGCATATGCCACGGGTCACTACTTCACAGGAACACATTTGAACTAAAACTGTGTTTTTTGGGGCAGAAATGCCTTCTGGAACATGTGAACTTTCATGTGCCTTAATAACAAACTTGTACGCCATTTGTAAATACGAATACAATTGTTAAATTATGAGCCTCGTTGGTTTCGCCACAGAAAAAGCCAGCAACCTTCCCGCTAACTATGATTGGCTGAGATAATGAATGGCTGGACATGCCGAGTTCGGATTGGTCTGCCATATGGCCCTCTTCTGTCTATTTGAGCTGGTAGGTAATCCTGTTTTTTTTTAATCCTTCAAAAAAACATATATATTCTGTAGTAGAACTGCATAAGTGTTGCTCTTCATAATCATGATTTGGGATTATGGTTCATTGTTTAGCTAGCTACATGTCTTATCAAAAGTCTCCACTATGCAAGTATTAATTTCAATAGAATGTCACCGTTAGCTACATTTTTGTCACGCCTTGGTCATTGCATCTTGTGTTTTTGTTATATGTTTGGGTAGGCCAGGGTGTGACATGGGTTTATATGTTGTGTTTCGTATTGGGGTTTGTATTAATTGGGATTGTGTATTATTAGGGGTGTGTCTAGTTAGGCTTGGCTGCCTGAGGCGATTCCTAATTGGAGTCAGCTGATTCTCGTTGTCTCGGATTGGGAACCGTATTTAGGTAGCCTGAGTGCGCGTTGTATTTCGTGGGTGATTGTACCTGTCTCTGTGTTAGTCACCAGATAGGCTGTAATTAGTTTCACTCGTTTGTTGTTTTTGTATTTTCAGTTATTTCATGTACCGCATTATCTTCATTAAAAGTCATGAGTAACCTACACGCTGCATTTCGGTCTGACTCTCTTCAAACAACAGATGAACTACGTTACAGAATCACCCACCACCATTCACAGACCGAGCAGCGTGTGAACTGGCAGGATCTAAAGGAGGACGTTATGGACGGCAGAAACAGGGATTATACGACGTGGGAAGAAATCGACAGGTGGGCGGCCGACCCAGAGCGAGTGCAGGAGCCCGCCTGGGATTCCCTACAGCAATGCGAAGAGGGCTATACACGTATGAAATCGAAAAGGAAAGCACGGCTTTACAGAGCGAAAACCGTAGGTAACGGGGAAAGCGCAGAGAGAGTGGCAGAGTCAGGAGTCAGACCTGAGCCTACTCTCCCTGTTAATTGTGAGGAGCAGCAATATGAGGACTTCTGGTCTTGGGAGATGATATTAGATGGAAAAGGACCCTGGGCGCAGTCGGGAGAATATCGCCGTCCCAAGGAGGAAATAGAAGCAGCTAAAGCGGAGAGGCGCAAGTATGAGGAGGCAGCACGGCGACGCGGTTGGAAACCGGAAAGTCACCCCCCAAAAAATATTGGGGGGGGGGGGCTAAAAGGGAGAATAGTTATGCCAGGTAGGAGACCTGCGCATACTCCCTGTGCTCACCATTGGGCTAGAGAGACCGGGCAGGCACCGTGTTATGCTATGGAGCGCACGGTGTTTCCAGTGCGGGTGCAGAGCCAGCTGCGATACATACCAGCCCTTCCTATTGGCCGGGCTAGAGTGGGCATCGAGCCAGGTAAGCTTGGGCAGGCTCGGTGCTCAAGAGCTCCAGTGCGCCTGCACGGTCCGGTCTATCCAGAGCTACCTCTACACACCAGTCCTCCGGTAGCAGCTCCCCGCACCAGGCTTCCTGTGCGTGTCCTCGCGCCAGTACCACCAGTTCCAGCACCACGCACCAGGCCTCCAGTGCGCCTGTTCAGCCTGTTCAGCACAGCCAGTGCTTTTCCTCCCTGCGCTCCTGTGCTATCGGAGTCTCCAGTGCCTGTTTCAGCGCAGCCAGAGCCTTTCTCCTCTCCTGCGCTGCCGGAGTCTCCTGTCTGTCCAGCGCCACCAGTGCTCCCAGTCGGCCCAGCGTCCAGTGCGCAGTGCGCCAGAGCTGTTCGCCTGTTCAGTCGCCTGTTTAGTGCAGCAGAGCCTTTCTCCTCTCCTGCGCTGCCGGAGTCTCCTGTCTGTCCAGCACCACCAGTGCCACCAGTGCTCTCAGTCGGCTCCAGCGCGTCCAGTGCGCCTCGCCTGTTTAGCGCAGCCAGAGCTGTTCTCCTCTCCTGCGCTGTTGGAGTCTCCCGCCTGTTTAGCGCAGCCAGAGCCTTTCTCCTCTCCTGCCGGAGTCTCCTGTCTGTTCAGCGCCACCAGTGATCCCAGTCGGCCCAGCGCGTCCAGTGCGCCTCGCCTGTTTAGCGCAGCCAGAGCTTTTCTCCTCTCCTGCGCTGTTGGAGTCTCCCGCCTGTTCAGCGCCGCCAGTATTCCCAGTCTGCCCAGCGCCGCCAGTCAGCCCAGCATCACCAGTCTGCCAGGATCCGCCAGAAGTGCCAGTCTGCCAAGATCTTCTAGATCGGCCAGACAACCTGAATCATTCAGTTCCACCAGCCAGCCAGGATTTACCGGAGCCTACTACCTGCCTAGGCTTCCTCTCAGTACCGAGCTTCCTCTCAGTACTAGGCTTCCTCTCTGTCCCGAGCTGCCCCTCTGTCCCGAGCTGCCCCTCTGTCCCGAGCTGCCCCTCTGTCCCGAGCTGCCCCTCGGTCCCGAGCTGCCCCTCGGTCCCGAGCTGCCCCTCGGTCCCGAGCTGCCCCTCAGTTATGTGGGGATCAGGGTGAGGACTATTAGGCCATGGTCGGCAGAGAAGGTGGATTATCCTAGGACGCGAAGGGGAGGAACTAGGACATTTATGGAGTGGGGTCCACGTCCCGAGCCAGAACCGCCACCATGGACAGACGCCCACCCGGACCCTCCCTATGCTCTTGAGGTGCGTCCCGGAGTCCGCACCTTAGGGGGGGGGGGGTTCTGTCACGCCTTGGTCATTGTATCTTGTGGTTTTGTTATATGTTTGGGTAGGCCAGGGTGTGACATGGGTTTATATGTTGTTATTTCGTATTGGGTTTGTATTAATTGGGAGTGTGTATTATTAGGGGTGTGTCTAGTTAGGCGTGGCTGCCTGAGGCGATTCCTAATTGGAGTCAGCTGATTCTCGTTGTCTCGGATTGGGAACCGTATTTAGGTAGCCTGAGTGCGCGTTGTATTTCGTGGGTGATTGTACCCGTCTCTGTGTTAGTCACCAGATAGGCTGTAATTAGTTTCACTCGTTTGTTGTTTTTGTATTTTCAGTTATTTCATGTACCGCATTATCTTCATTAAAAGTCATGAGTAACCTACACGCTGCATTTCGGTCTGACTCTCTTCAAACAACAGACGAACTACGTTACAATTTTCAAATATAACACGCTTCTAATTTGGCAGAAAGTCATATTCATTTCAAGTTAAAGTGTAAAGTGTACTGTTAGCTAGCCAGCTAAAATTAGCTGGCTGGCTCACTAGCTAACGTTACGTGTATGATCTTATTATTCGTATCTCAGAGCCATTTGCTTTGCTAGTTATAGCCTAATGTTAACTAGCTAACATTGAACCTGGTTGGTTAGCTACCTGCAGATTAATGCAGGATAGTAACGTCATGAGTTAGAATTATGGTTCATTGTTTACCTAGCTAGCTAGCGACATGTTTTAACAGAAGATTCCACTTTGCAAGTAACCATTTCAACAGAATGTCACTGTTGATAGACGTAGCTGGTAAATTCACTCTGGCTATCTACTCCGATTTCAGATAACTCTCGTCCGAGTGTGCCAGAGCGCAGAATAACTGATGAAATTTACGAACGCTCAACACCTGTTAAATATGGCTGGTAAATATGTCAGTAAACATGGACAACAAAAAAAACTTCAATTGTTACAAGCTCTGAATAACATGAAAACAGCCTAACCAGCTCTGCTAGGGCGAGTAAAATGGTCAGTGAGCTGTTCTCTCGTTTGTGTCTGGAAGTACACTAACATTAGCCAGTTAGATCGGGTGCTTGACTGATGTTGTTAGGGCCGAACGCTCAGATCAACCCTTCTTGGTGACAGAGGGCAGTATTTTCACGTCCGGATGAAATGCATACCCAAATTAAAATGCCTGCTACTCATCCCCAAAAGATCATATGCATAGTATTAGTAGATTTGGATAGACAACACTCTGAAGTTTTTAAAACTGTTTGAATCATGTCTGTGAGTATAACAGAACTTATGTAGAAGGCGAAACCCCGAGGTAAAACCATTCAGATTTTTGAGGTCATTTCTCTTTTCATTGGGAATCCAGATTTCTAAAGGGAACTTCTTGCAGTTCCTACCACTTCCACTGGATGTCACCGGTCTTTAGAAATTGGTTGAGGTTTTTCCGTTTTTCCGTGTAATGAAGAAGTAGCCCTGTTCAAAACGAGGGTCACTTCAAGTGTACTGTTTGTTAGAGGCACGTGACCAGAAAGGTAGCGTCAGTTTGTTTTCTTCCTGTATTGAACACAGATCATCCAGTCTTCAATTTTATCGATTATTTACTTTAAAAATACCTAAAGTTGTATTACAAAAGTAGTTTGAAATGTTTTGGAAAAGTTTGTAGGTAACTTTTGAAACATGTTGTAGTCACGTTGCACAAGTTGGAACCAGTGTTTTTCTGGATCAAAACGCGCCAAATAAATGGACATTTTGGATATATATCGACGGAATTAATCGAACAAAAATGACCATTTGTGATGTTTATGGGACATATTGGAGTGCCAACAGAAGAAGCTTGTCAAAGGTAAGGCCTGATTTATATTTTTATTTCTGTGTTTTGTGTCGTGCCTGCAGGGTTGAAATAGGTTCTCTCTCTTTTGTTTACGGAAGTGCTATCCTCAGATAATAGCATCGTTTGCTTTTGCCGAAAGCCTTTTTTAAATCTGACATGTTGGCTGGCTTCACAACACGTGTAGCTTTAATTTGGTATCTTACATGTGTGTTGTCATGAAAGTTACATTTTTATAGTAATTTATTTGAATTTGGCGCTCTGCATTTTCTCTGGCTTTTGGCCAGGTGGGACGCTACCGACCCACATATCCCAGAGAGGTTAAAGATAGTTTGTGTCGCAAATAAAGCTGCATAAATAACTCTAAATGAAGCATATAGGAGGAACTGTTTCTTTGTTAAATGCTCAACAGAGAATAGTCGCTTGTGCGAACTTCCTCGTAAATCGTTTAGAAATAATAGCCTTTATTTATTCAGCTATGTTCAATTGTATTCTTATTATCATAAAATAATACCACAGGAATTATAAGCAAATATTGCCTGCTAAATTAACTAGTGTAGCCCACAGCCATATGGGCATAGCCAGAGCAGGGTCTAACATAAGGACGACTCAGAATATGCTATTCTGTTCTTCTGAAATAGGGTACATTTTCTTCAAATCATGTTTCTTTAGACCTGCCTAAAATAAATAATGGTTTTATTGTGATGGTGTAGGCTATATTAAATGGATTTATTAAACTTTTTCAAATGTAGATGTTCCAAAAGGTCCACATCATTGGCCTGTAGGCTATGTGTGGAAGCCCGGAGATGCTAAATGTCTGGGATATTTTATGTTAAATAACGGTCAATTACCTTGAGACCAGCATTGTCATTTGCATGACAATCACCGGCTGACAAAATATCATAACCGCCAGAACGCTAACCATAACGTACCATCCTTTGTCGTCGTCCTCTGCCAGCTCCTCAGGGGCCTCCTCAGGGGCCTCGGAGGTCTCAGTGATGGCCGAAGACAGCTTGGACTTGAATCGGTCCAGCAGCGCCATTGTCTACAAGACAATCAGCTTAACGGTCACTGGGAGATCTGGGTCACTAACAAAACAAACTCTTAAGATCTAACGCTCATCTAAGTCTCAGACCTTCACCTCAACCCCCTGTTGCATCAAGAAAAAAAATGCACTGCTGGTAATTTATATGCGTTTGACTGAAAGACGTCATCATTAATGTCATCAACACTCTATAATCCCAGAGCTCCAATTGACCACAATGTAGGAAAATGTACACACTAACTACTGAAAGTCGCTCTGGACAAGAGCTTCTGCTAAATGACTCAAATGTAATGTGTGTAGAGAGTAAATGACAGCTGACACAGTTTTGAGTAATGACTCCTCTGTTACCTGCGCTTCTCTGCTGGATCCCTTCTTCAGTTTCTGTTTCCTCATGTCTTCATATTTCTTCTTGCCCTCCAGGTACTCCGCCACCGCCTCGCTGCCTGGCTTCTTCTCTTCTATAGGGACGCAGGAAGGTACTAGTTAGTTAACAGTCAGTTAATTGTTAGTTAATAGACGGTTCGCAAACTTGGATATATTAAGGCATTGCCCCGCTGTCTGTCTGTCTTCTCCATTGAAGTTGATACAGTTAGTTATTTAGCAGTTCATTTACAGTTAGCCTAGTTAATGTATCACATTAAGCAGTGACAATAGCAAAAAACACACTATCAGACACAATGCAGAGGCAAAAACAACCAACGTGTAAAAACCATCTGACGCTCGGCCTCGTCATTAGTAAGAGATCAGCTCAGAGAGAGGGACCCGTCATCGGGCCAAAGTGACAAACACAAAGTGATCTGATCCACTACTGCATGGCTAACAGATCCAGCAGGATGACTGATGGGCTCAGAGTTTAACAAGGAAACCCCTTTCCTTCTGCCATGAGACCCCCTCTCTTTCTGCTCTGCGTCAGAGCCAGCCACATCCAACATATTGTAAATGTTCCCAATGAAAAAAGACGTCTGAATTCTTCAACTTCAGCCTTGAGACTGGATGGAGACAGGGAAAGTATACCTCTGGGCAAGGAGAGTTTAAATGAGAAAACCAAGTGGCTCTACATTTTTGCCTCGAATAAGTGGATATACCTTGTATTATTCAAGCACAACAATACTTACAAAAGCACAGTAGTAGGTCTACTTAATACTTTAATTCATTATCTGTACACTGAAATTAACCTTAGTAATTCGCCAAGTGAGGATACAGAATACAACATCAAAACACTGTAGAATGTAGTGCCCTTAATCCACCACCATATTTTACATTAGGTATGGGGTTCTTTTATGCTAATGCATCCTTATTTTGACACCAAACCCACCACTGGTGTGGTGACCAAAGAGCACTGAATTCATGTCATATGACCATAGCACTGTTTCCAGTCCAAGTGCCATTGCCTTTTAGTAAACTCCAGGCATTTACATTTGCTGGATGACATGAAAAGTGAGCTCTTTGGCCACGCACACCAGTGGTGGCTTTGGGGTTGAAATAAGCATGCATAAGCAGAAATTAACCCCATTCATACTGTACAATATGGTGGTAGATCTTTAATGTCCTGGGGCCCTTGTTAAGGCCAAAAGCATCATGAGCTTTAACCAGTAACAGGACATTTTTGCCCAAAACATGGTTGCCTCTGCCTGGAGGCTGAAACTTTGCCGCAAGTGGATCTTCCAGCAATAACCCCAAGCACATATCACAATTCCTAAAGAAATTGTTAATTGATCCCAAAATCACACCGTTGTAATGAACTTCGTCTGTTGTTTGTAGAGAGTCAGACCGAAATGCAGCGTGTAGGTTACTCATGACTTTTAATGAAGCTAATACGGTACATGATATAACTGAGAATACAAAACAACAAACGAGTGAAACTAATTACAGCCTATCTGGTGACTAACACAAAGACAGGTACAATCACCCACGAAATACAACGCGCACTCAAGCTACCTAAATACGGTTCCCAATCCGAGACAACTAGAATCAGCTGACTCCAATTAGGAATCGCCTCAGGCAGCCAAGCCTAACTAGACACACCCCTAATAATACACACTCCCAATTAATACAAACCCAATACGAAATAACAACATATAAACCCATGTCACACCCTGGCCTACCCAAACATATAACAAAACCACAAGATACAATGACCAAGGCGTGACAGAACCCCCCCCTAAGGTGCGGACTCCGGGACGCACCTCAAGAGCATAGGGAGGGTCCGGGTGGGCGTCTGTCCATGGTGGCGGTTCTGGCTCGGGACGTGGACCCCACTCCATAAATGTCCTAGTTCCTCCCCTTCGCGTCCTAGGATAATCCACCTTCTCCGCCGGCCATGGCCTAATAGTCCTCACCTTGATCCCCACATAACCGAGGGGCAGCTCGGGACCGAGGGGCAGCTCGGGACAGAGGGGCAGCTCGGGACAGAGGGGCAACTCGGGACAGAGGGGCAACTCGGGACAGAGGGGCAACTCGGGACAGAGGGGCAACTCGGGACAGAGGGGCAACTCGGGACAGAGGGGCAACTCGGGATAGAGGGGCAACTCGGGACAGCGGGGCAGCCCGGGACAGAGGGGCAGCCCGGGACAGAGGGGCAGCCCGGGACAGAGGGGCAGCCCGGGACAGAGGGGCAGCCCGGGACAGAGGGGCAGCCCGGGACCGAAGCAGCCCGGTACTGAGGGGCAGCCCGGTACTGAGGGGAAGCCCGGTACTGAGGGGAAGCCCGGTACTGAGGGGAAGCCCGGTACTGAGGGGAAGCCCTGTACTGAGGGGAAGCTCGGTACTGAGAGGAAGCTCGGTACTGAGAGGAAGCTCGGTACTGAAAGGGAGCCTAGTACTGAGAGGAAGCTCAGTACTGAGAGGAAGCTCAGGCAGGTAGTAGGCTCCGGTAAATCCTGGCTGGCTGGTGGACCTGGATGATTCAGGTTGTCTGGCCGATCTAGAAGATCTTGGCAGACTGGCACTTCTGGCGGATCCTGGCAGACTGGCACTTCTGGTGGATCCTGGCAGACTGGTGACGCTGGGCCGACAGGAGACTCCGGCAGCACAGGAGAGGAGAAAGGCTCTGGCTGCGCTAAACAGGCTGGAGAATCCGATAGCACAGGAGGGGAGAAAAGCACTGGCTGTGCTGAACAGGCGATGCGCACTGGACGCGCTGGGCCGACTGGGAGCACTGGTGGCGCTGGACAGACAGGAGACTCCGGCAGCGCAGGAGAGGAGAAAAGCTCTGGCTGCGCTAAACAGGCGAGGCGCACTGGAGGCCTGGTGCGTGGTGCTGGAACTGGTGGTACTGGCGCGAGGACACGCACAGGAAGCCTGGTGCGGGGAGCTGCTACCGGAGGACTGGTGTGTAGAGGTGGCTCTGGATAGACCGGACCGTGCAGGCGCACTGGAGCTCTAGAGCACCGAGCCTGCCCAAGCTTACCTGGCTCGATGCCCACTCTAGCCCGGCCAATAGGAAGGGCTGGTATATGTCGCAGCTGGCTCTGCACCCGCACTGGAAACACTGTGCGCTCCATAGCATAACACGGTGCCTGCCCGGTCTCTCTAGCCCAACGGTGAGCACAGGGAGTATGCGCAGGTTTCCTACCTGGCATAACTATTCTCCCTTTTAGCCCCCCCCAATATTTGTCTTGGGGTGACTTTCCGGTTTCCAACCGCGTCGCCGTGCTGCCTCCTCATACATACGCCTCTCCGCTTTAGCTGTCTCTATTTCCTCCTTGGGACGGCGATATTCTCCCGGCTGCTCCCAGGGTCCTTGACCGTCTAATTCCTCCTCCCATGTCCAAATCTCCAAATGATGCATTCTCTCCCATTGCAACTGCTCTTCACGATTAACAGGGAGAGTAGGCTCAGGTCTGTTTCCTGACTCAGCCACTCTCTCTCTGCGCTTTCCCCTGTCACCTTCAGTTTTCGCTCTGTATAGCAATGCTTTCCTTCTCGATTCCATACGTGTATAGCCCTCTTCGCATTGCTGTAGGGAATCCCAGGCGGGCTCCTGCACTCGCTCTGGGTCGGCCGCCCACCTGTCGATTTCTTCCCACGTAGTATAATCCATATCGTCCTCCTTCAGATCCTGCCAGTTCACACGCTGCTCGGTCTGTGAATCGTGGTGGGTGATTCTGTAATGAACTTCGTCTGTTGTTTGTAGAGAGTCAGACCGAAATGCAGCGTGTAGGTTACTCATGTCTTTTAATGAAGCTAATACGGTAAATGATATAACTGTGAATACAAAACAACAAACGAGTGAAACTAATTACTGCCTATCTGGTGACTAACACAAAGACAGGTACAATCACCCACGAAATACAACGCGCACTCAAGCTACCTAAATACGGTTCCCAATCCGAGACAACTAGAATCAGCTGACTCCAATTAGGAATCGCCTCAGGCAGCCAAGCCTAACTAGACACACCTCTAATAATACACACTCCCAATTAATACAAACCCAATATGAAATAACAACATATAAACCCATGTCACACCCTGGCCTACCCAAACATATAACAAAACCACAAGATACAATGACCAAGGCGTGACAACCGTGATCTGTTTCACATGTCTTTGTGCTCGTCTCCACCCCCCTACAGGTGTCGCCCATCTTCCCCATTATCCCCTGTGTATTTTTACCTGTCGGTTTGTATGTTGCCAGTTCGTCTTGTCAATTCTTACCAGCGTTCTTTCCCGCCTTCCTGTTTCTCTAGTTCTATTTCCTAGTTTTTCCCGGTTCTGACCATTCTACCTGCCTGACTCTGACCTGATCACGAACCTCTACCTGCCTGACTTGATCACGAACCTCTACCTGCCTGACTCTGACCTGATCACGAACCTCTGCCTGCCCTGATCATGAACCTCTGCCTGCCCTGACTCTGACCTGATCACAAACCTCTGCCTGCCCTGACTCTGACCTGATCAAGAACCTCTGCCTGCCCTGACTCTGATCTGATCACGAACCTCTGCCTGCCCTGACTCTGATCTGATCACGAACCTCTGCCTGCACTGACTCTGACCTGATCACGAACCTCTGCCTGCCCTGACTCTGACCTGATCACAAACCTCTGCCTGCCCTGATCTCTGACCTGATCACGAACCTCTGCCTGCCCTGACTCTGACCTGATCACGAACCTCTGCCTGCCCTGACTGACCTGATCACGAACCTCTGCCTGCCCTGACTCTGACCTGATCACGAACCTCTGCCTGCCCTGACTCTGACCTGATCACGAACCTCTGCCTGCCCTGACTCTGACCTGATCACAAACCTCTGCCTGCCCTGACTCTGACCTGATCACAAACCTCTGCCTGCCCTGACTCTGACCTGATCACAAACCTCTGCCTGCCCTGACTCTGACCTGATCACAAACCTCTGCCTGCCCTGACTCTGACCTGATCACAAACCTCTGCCTGCCCTCACTCTGACCTGATCACAAACCTCTGCCTGCCCTCACTCTGACCTGATCACAAACCTCTGCCTGCCCTCACTCTGACCTGATCACAAACCTCTGCCTGCCCTCACTCTGACCTGATCACAAACCTCTGCCTGCCCTCACTCTGACCTGATCACAAACCTCTGCCTGCCCTCACTCTGACCTGATCACAAACCTCTGCCTGCCCTCACTCTGACCTGATCACAAACCTCTGCCTGCCCTCACTCTGACCTGATCACAAACCTCTGCCTGCCCTCACTCTGACCTGATCACAAACCTCTGCCTGCCCTCACTCTAACCTGATCACAAACCTCTGCCTGCCCTCACTCTGACCTGATCACAAACCTCTGCCTGCCCTCACTCTGACCTGATCACAAACCTCTGCCTGCCCTCACTCTAACCTGATCACAAACCTCTGCCTGCCCTCACTCTGACCTGATCACAAACCTCTGCCTGCCCTGACTCTGACCTGATCACAAACCTCTGCCTGCCCTGACTCTGACCTGATCACAAAACTCTGCCTGCCCTCACTCTGACCTGATCACGAACCTCTGCCTGCCCTGACTGACCTGATCTGTCTCAGTCTGCGGACTGCACTATCCGCCTCCCATGTCTACATATGGGTCATCTCGAGTCGCGATAATCTCAGTCTGCGGACTTGAACACTATTGAAAACCTGTGGCTTGAATTGAAGAGGCCAGTCCATAAGCGCAGACAAAGGATCTCAAGGATATGGAAAGATTCTGTATGGAGGAATGGTCTAAGATCCCTCCCGATGTGTTCTCCAATCTCATGAAACGTGGTCCTTCTGTAGCTCAGTTGGTAGAGCATGGCGCTTGTAACGCCAGGGTAGTGGGTTCGATCCCCGGGACCACCCATACGTAGAATGTATGCACACATGACTGTAAGTCGCTTTGGATAAAAGCGTCTGCTAAATGGCATATATATATATATATATATGAAACATTTTAAGAAGGCTCAGTGCCGTTATCGTCGCAAGTTAAGGTATTGAAAACAGGGGTGTCAATAATCCCCCCCTATTAAAAATACATCTATTTTTCTGAGCAATTGTGTTAGTATAAAATATTATAATTTTATTTTTAAGCACACAATCTTTTTTGCTCATCTTTATCAAGGGTGCCAATCATTTTGGACCTGACTGTAGATCATGGATCTAGGTCAAATTCCACATGCGGGCCTTGAGAGTGAAGGAGAATCTCCAAGCATTTCTATAAGCTAAAGTGGGCAATCCGCAGTTGAAACAATAAGCTGAGGGATGGGACTGAAGAAATGTAACCACTCACAAATTCATATACAAAGTTATGGATGCAAGGACTGATCTTCCATGATATCAAAATTATAGTTTGAACAATGTTTTAAGGATATATAGTATGCTTACATTTACTTTATTGACAAACATTGGAGTAAAACAAGCTTCTATGTGGGGTTCTGATGGGGTACGTAAGTAGAACTAAACTCATGAGGAATTTATTAGCAGTGGTATAAAGTACTTAAGTCTTTTGGTTCTATCTGTACTTTACTATTTATATATTTGACAACTTTTAATTTTCTTTAGGAATGTAGTGAAATAAAAATATATACTTTTCTCCATACATTTCCCCTGACACCCAATTCAAGCTATCAATCTGATCTGGCAGGCTCACTAAACACAAATGCTTCATTGTAAATCAAATTTTAAAAGACAATTGTGCCGGCTGGTTTATACTTCAGTACATTTTAGCGATTATTTTCCTTTTGATGCTTACGTACATTTAAAACCAAATAATTTTACTCAAGTAGTATTTTACTGGGTGACTTTCCCTTTTTTGATAGATTTTTTTATATTGGTGTCTTTAAGTATGACAATTGGGTACTATAAGTTATATTCTTCAATAATCAAATGGGTACATATCATTAACTTGTTCTTCCAATGGTTCATGTCTTTGCTTTGACATACTTTCATGTCGTTCCCGACATGAAATAATTTGAAAGCTTTGCCTTGCACTTCACCTCCCCAGTCAGTCACATAAGTCAGCAAGCATAAGCAGGGCTCTGCCAAAGGTGCCTCCACAAAGTATTGACTCAGTGGTGTGAATAATGAGATATTTCCGTTTCATTTCATTTTCAAGAAATTTGCAAAAATGTCTAAAAACATGTTTTCACCTTGTCACGATGTTGTCAGGTGTCTTTTATACTGATAACAAGTTCAAACAGGTGCCATTAATACAGGTAACAGGTGGAGGACAGAGGAGCCTCTTAAAAAAGAAATTACATGTCTGTGAGAGCTAGAAATCTTGCTTGTTTGTAGGTGGCCAAATATTTTCTGGATTTCTTTTTCTCATTTTGTCTGTCATAGTTGAAGTGTACCGATGATGAAAATTACAGGCCTCTCATCTTTTTAAGTGGGAGAACTTGCACAATTGGTGGCTGACTAAATACTTTTTTGCCCCACTGTAGATGGGTGAGCAAAGAAAAACATCCCTACCTAGTTCATCTGCACACTTATTTCCACAACAGCCCTCTGATGTCACAGATGGAGATGGCAGGCAGGTAGCCTCAAGTCACCTGGCTTCTGGAGATATGTTAACTCTGACTAGCGGGTAATGTCCCCAGGCCCCGACAAGACAGGACACACAGAGGGGACAAAACAAACAACGTAACGCGTCATTGACATACCTCCTGCGTCTGGGCCTGTCATCTATTAAGAGCTGCCATAGTACTGTACGAATGCTGCTGGCTGGAACACTGGGCCATTGTCTGAGAGAGGCTGGTATGTTTGCGACTTGATCATCCAGAGGGGAGAAATGGTATTCAGCACGTGTTACACAAGTATGAGGCCTATTCTTCAGAGCAATTTTTTTTTTTAACTAGCTCATCTTGAGATCATGATACTGTAACTGTACATTACCTTTCACTACTTGGTGTGTATGGCCAGTGGGATTTTAGCATGTAAATCTTGGTGGGGTAAAACAAACAACATGTGGGATGCATGCCAGCAAAGTCAACACACAACATTAAACAATAAATTAATTGCGCTATATAAAAACGGTGACAAACAGTGGCCACAAACTGTTAGGACCTACATAAAGCTGTCCCAACACCTTACCACTCCTACACCTGCCTATCAGCGGAGTCTTGTCTGGCAGCGAAACAGTTCATTCAGCCTCATTTACTGCCTTTAAAAAAAAAACAGCTGATATGGCTGATTTGCTTAAACAAATGTACATCTCAGTTGTCAGTAGAAACCACAAACTATGGCATAAGGGGACGACAAGCAGATAAGAATGAAATAGGTCATTTCGAATAAAACATTAATGAGCAAGCTAGGATGGACAAAGTTAATATAACCATTTGTTTAGCACTTTTGAAATGTACAGCAACAGAATTCAGAATTTCTCTAAAACAGGTTATAGGCTATAATGTGCACAACCACGTCAGAACAGTAGGCGAAATTAAGAGGTGTATACAGACCAAATTATTAGGGTGGGGGGGGGGGGGTACATGGGCTCCTAACATCTAACTACACAACATACACTTATCTTAGCTACAGTATACATACCTCCCTGGCATATTACATCATTTATGCCTCAGCATACAAGACAGTTTTGGACCTTGTTGTGCTGTGCTCACTTGAACAGGAAGGTGGCACAGCAGTCCTTCGTGGGCAAATTGTGTAATGAAAGTCTGGCATTATCTGGATTTATGGTGCTTTCAAGACAACTGGGAACTCTGAAAACAACGAGGTTGAACCATGATGTCAGTGATTTTCAGGTCGTAGGTCTAGAAAGAGGCCAGAGTTCTCAATCTACAGTTCCGAGTTGGATGACTGAAACATATTTCCCTGTCGGAGCTTGTTTTTTCTGGAATTCCCAGTTGACTTGACTTCATTGAGTTCAAGACTTCGCAGATCCGAGTTAACAGTGGTTTGTTTGCACAAATCATGCTTCATTGACCGCAAGGCCAATGTTGAATGTTTATAATTTTGAACTAGGAAGAGAGCCACTTAATCCCAGATTTGGGACCACACAGCCACTGTCACTGATTCCTTCCAAATCACTCATTGTTGAATTTACGATTTCCAACTTGTTTTGTAATGTTTATGTCCAATGGCCGATGAGCATCGATACGTTTTATCTATCATTTCTCTTCATTATTTCTCTTCATATGACAAGGATTAAAAAGGATTTGCCAGTAGACTTGATTCATGATGACTGCTAGCTAAGATTTTGAAAGTATGATGTTGACATGATCAGTCCAATCAAAGCTACTGTACATATAACGTGATATGACGTCATTTTATCTGTCGCCAATGACCTTCAGCTTTCTTGGATGGGCACTTCTAATGTAACTCTATGGCAGCACCCAAGGGGCTAGAATTTTAGAGCTCTACCCTTAGACTTGACGGTGACGTAGTGTCCCCACGAGAGACGGAACACTGAGCCAATCACGGCGCAATGCTCCGTATTTCCTACTGGCTTGCCCCACCACCACATAAAGCACTGAGCAAGGCTGAAACACCTGCATTTTGTAGCTGCCTTACTCAAGAAAGCAAAAAAGAGACCATGTTTGTATGTGGCTTTGAGAAGTGCTCAATGACAAATATATTTATATTTTTACATTGTTTCCAAACTGATATGTATTAATGTCAAAATAACATGCAAAACAAATAAATAAAATATATATACACTGGGGCAAAAAAGTATTTAGTCAGCCACCAATTGTGCAAGTTCTCCTTCTTAAAAAGATGAGAGAGGCCTGTAATTTTCGTCATAGGTACACTTCAACTATGACAGACAAAATGAGAAAAATAAATCCAGAAAATCACATTGTATAATGTGGTATTACTGTCTGGTCATTATAGTGTTTATAGCAATGCACAGGTATTAAGGTATCACTGTATCCTACCTGGTATAAGCTATTCCAGAGCACTCATACAACGTTATGCAGTATGTGCATTATGTCTAGCTGACTAAGCTCAACTCCTCGGCGTTTGTTGAACTCCACCAAAGGAGTTGAGCAGAGGACAGGCTTTGTGGAATTCATCTCCGGCTACATCGATTCGCCCAAGGTCACCTACATTATAGCCTGCCTATACTGCTATTCCGGAGATGCCCTGTATTTGTCATTTCTTTCTATTCCTGCGTAGAACCACTTTTGTACGCTCTCACTACTCTGTGAGAAGTCAGTACTCAACCTCGTGTGGTAAACCCAATATCTGCCATAAACCTGTTCTAAAGACTTCTGATTAGTTCTTGCCGTACAGCCCTGTGGCAGCCGAATCCTGTCCACTGCTACCTATATAGTTCTCTACTAGCCTTTAGTATTATTCTGTAATAATGTTGTCTGTTTAGAGTGAAAAGGTTTTTTTTTTGTCAGTTCACTTTATGAGGAACCTAATTGAGTAACAAAAAGCTTAAGCCCCACAGGGTATTTGGGTTTGGATGGCTATCATTATAAGTCCAGAAAACCATGCAGTTACTCATTTCACAAGGTATTTAGGCCACAAATACACCAAATTTGGAGCAATCGTCAGAATTCCCTAGCAAAGACTGGGGCCACACTCTCTCTCACTCTCTACAGTCCAGGCCTCTTCCCCAGAGTCAACATGGAAGTCTGCTCTGCTGCTTGAGGTGCAAATCTTTCCCTTTGATTTACGATAGCAAGAAGTGATCCCTTTCAATCTTTCCCGTTCACCCCTTGCACTCTGCCCCCTCGCAGCAGCCCGGGACTTGCCAGATGCTGAATGATGACTCCCTTGGGCACTAACACAAGGAACACACGTCGCCCTCTCCAGCTGTTGTCACTAACTACTATCTTTGAGTTTGATGGCCATTCTAACCACATTCTTCCCCCCTAGCTATCACCTGAGCCAGAGAGAGCTACAAATCACAGGCCTGATGTGGTAGGGGGGGGGGGGGGTTGTTGTGAATGACAGACTCCTCTTCGTTAGGGGAGGAAGCACCTCCATCTCTCTTTTCCTCTTTAACCAATCAACGCTTGTTCAAGACGAATCAGAGGAGCATCGCTTTCAAAGGCCTAGAGCAGTCAAAGCAGTGTCAAAAGAAACCCCGTTTCTCATCGATCAGTACACTCATCAGAAACAGTTCCGAAAACGTGTGTTGTGAAGCCGGCTACTCCTCCCTCTTTCTATCCATCATAGTCATTGCCGTCACAACAATAAAATAATGCAGATTCCAGCTGTGAACTGAGTGATGTGGTTCTGAGTTTCCTACAGATTGCCTCCCAAAAGAGGTCACAACAGGGAAACCCAACACCACCACTATATCGTCATTGAACCTTAATTTCCTTCCAAACAGACATTTTGAAATGAAGGTTTCTGCCAGTTTCTTTTTGCTCAATAGGCTGTGTCCTCTGACATAATTTGGCTTAATAACTTTGACGAATAAATGTGTAAATCTCCATTTGAATGTATTCTTCGAAAGGTCAAAAGAAATTACAACAATCCTTGACTCAACAGCCAAATTGAATCCCATTCCAAAATATTAGAAATTCTCGAATGAAGCCACGCGATTCATAAAATGTCAAACTGAACTGCCTTTGTCAGAAACGTGAACTGATATTTTGGAGGGAAAAAAATAAACCTAACTGCAACATATAATCATAAGTCAATTGACGTTTCAAAGATCAGTCTTTGTTTCTTCCACATCAACAATTTGACTGACAAGGCGCCATTGAAATAAAACACGCTGTGCACACAGGCATAACCTGTATAAATAACTTGGAGTGGTAGAAAGAATGTTGCCACATCATTGAGGGTGGGTATAAAATGGACAGTGTTTTCAGCCCGTCTTTCTTATTTTTGGCTCTCAGAACCAACACTTATGCCAAGAAAGAGAAAACCAGACTAGAAGAACATGCTATAATTTATGTCTTGAAAATGGAAGCGATGTCTGTCGAAAATAATAACTCAAAAGGTAACTCAAACGCTCTTTTAGCTCTCTGCTGGGTGAGTTCTGAGGTGACAATTGATTTTCTTCCCCTGATTAAGTTGCCGCATGCCAAGTTAGTGGGTAGGGGCTGCTGCTGTTGTTAGCGCATGGAGGAGGAATATGTTTGCTTCTGGGACTGAGCACAAAGATGTGTATAGCATAGGAAGTCCAGGGAGACCAGATTCAGGGCCTGCTGCAAGAAACCAAATGATGAAATCAGTTCCCAGCAAACAGGGGACACCCTGAGGACATCCAGCGACGTTCCCATTAGGCCCCTTAAGGGCTTCGGTGCGACGTTATCTTATTGATGTTCTAAGAACGTCTAAGAACATTGCATGATGGTCCCAAAGGGAACGTTCTCTGGTGGATCTTTGTCTAGTTCCCTGTAAGAAACCAGGACATCACTGAGGACCATGTCAGGAACTTTTTAGGACGTTCAAGACTTTCCTTTTACTAGTCCTTAGGATGTCACGTGACGGTCCCAAAGGTCCCACATTCTCTGGGGAACCTTTTCATAATTCACAGTTTGTCCTTGGGGCGTTTTTAGGACGTTGTGTCATGGTCCCCTGAAGGTCCCCCGAACATTCTTGGGACATTGTGTCATGGTCCCCTGGAGGTCCCGCGAACGGTCTTGGGACATTGTGTCATGGTCCCGTGGAGGTCCCGCGAACGGTCTTCGGACATTGTGTCATGGTCCCCTGGAGGTCCCGCGAACGGTCTTCGGACATTGTGTCATGGTCCCCTGGAGGTCCCGCGAACGGTCTTGGGACATCGTGTCATGGTCCCTTGGAGATCCCGCGAAAGTTCTTGGGACATTGTGTCATGGTCCCCTGGAGGTTTTGTTTAGTTCCCGGTTTGCCCCGGGGATGTTTTTAAGACATTTTGGGGACGCTGTATCATGGTCCCGTGAAGGTCCCCTGAATGTTCTTGGGAAGTTGTCATGGTCCCCTGATGGTTTAGTCTCGTTCCCCGTTTGTCCCGGGGACATGCCCAAGGATTATTTTAGGACATTCTTGGTACGTTGTGTCATGGTCCCTGGAGGTTTTTGTCACATGATGAGCCCAGGTGTCCCAAACCATTATAAGTAAAGTAATGAAATGGTATGGGGCTTTTAAAGGTAAGTGATATGCTGTTCAGCTAAAACGGTTTAAAGATATTTAATCAATGACAATAGGATTACATTTGACATGAACACTTAGTACTGTCTATTCAATATGACCCAAACTTGGATTTGAACTCACAACTTCTTGATTTGGGGAATACTGATCCTTCTGTCGTGCCACAAAGTCTGTATAATTTCCCAGCCTCCCGAGTGGCGCAGTGGTCTAAGGCACTGCATAGCAGTGATAGCTGTGCCACTAAAGATCCTGGTTTGGGTCCAGGCTGTCGCAGCTGGCCGCGACTGGGAAACCCATGGGGCGGCGCACAATTGGCCCAGCGTCGTCCGGGTTAGGGGAGGGTTTGGCCGGCAGGGATGTTCCTGTCCCATCGTGCACATGGACTCCTGTGGCGGGCCGGGCGCAATGCAAGCTGACTACGGTCGCCAGGTGTACGGTGTTTCCTCCGACACATTGGTGCGGCAGGCTTCCCGGGTTAAGTGGGCGTTGTGCCAAGAAGCAGTGTGGCTTGGCTGAGTTGTGTTTCCGAGGACGCACGGCTCTCGACCTTCTCCTTTCCCGAGTCCGTACGGGAGTCGCAGCGATGGGACAGGACTGCAACTACCAATTGGATACCACAAAATTGGGAAGAAAAATGGGTAAAAAATAAATAGATTCAACACAATTACAATAATTCAGCAGTCCCCTACACATTCATTAATTATAATCCATCACAGCACTTAATTACAATAGCAGTGCAGATGACACTCTTTTGTTATTAGTTATTTCCGACTATTCTCTAATTGATTTAATTAACTTATTTCAGCAATGTGAGGGTTTTCTGTATAGTTGTCTAATGTTGGTGGGGGAAATATTATTCTGTTTTAATGTTTCTCCTGAATCACTATAATAAATATAATCGTTTTCTTCTTCAGTACATTTTTAACAGAGCTGAGATTGACTTTGAAGTACAAAAAGTGTAGGAAAACCCCCACAGATGAAATCAGTCATTGATACAGACGTGGTGGTATAGCAGGAAGATCAGAATTCCGTGAACCAAGACACGAGTTCAAATCCCATGTGAGGAAATGTTAAATAATAATTACTGTATGAATAAACATATACAATGCAATCATGAATGTCAAAGAGAGTCAAATATGTAAGTTGAAAAGACTATATTAAAAGCACCTTTGGTGTGTTAGTTCCCGTTAGTTTGTGTCGGGGTGCTAGGGTCAGTTTGTTATATCTGGAGTACTTCTCCTGTCCTATTCAGGTGTCCTGTGTGAATCTAAGTGTGTGTTCTCTAATTCTCTCCTTCTTTCTTTCTCTCTCTCGGAGGACCTGAGGACCATGCCCCAGGACTACCTGACATGATGACTCCTTGCTGTCCCCAGTCCACCTGGCCATGCTGCTGCTCCAGTTTCAACTGTTCTGCCTTACTATTATTTGACCATGCTGGTCATTTATGAACATTTGAACATCTTGGCCATGTTCTGTTATAATCTCCACCCGGCACAGCCAGAAGAGGACTGGCCACCCCACATATGCTCTCTCTAATTCTCTCTTTCTTTCTCTCTCTCGGAGGACCTGAGCCCAAGGACCGTGCCCCAGGACAACCTGACATGATGACTCCTTGCTGTCCCCAGTCCACCTGACTGTGCTGCTGCTCCAGTTTCAACTGTTCTGCCTTATTATTATTCGACCATGCTGGTCATTTATGAACATTTGAACATCTTGGCCATGTTCTGTTATAATCTCCACCCGGCACAGCCAGAAGAGGACTGGCCACCCCACATAGCCTGGTTCCTCTCTAGGTTTCTTCCTAGGTTTTGGCCTTTCTAGGGAGTTTTTCCTAGCCACCGTGCTTCCACACCTGCATTGCTTGCTGTTTGGGGTTTTAGGCTGGGTTTCTCTACAGCACTTTGAGATATCAGCTGATGTACGAAGGGCTATATAAATACATTTGATTTGATTTGATTTGATTTGACCAACTGGGAACTATGCAAAATCTTTAGCGGACCATGACACAACGTCCTGACGACTTCAGTTGACAATTTCTTGATGTCCTAACGACTCATTATTGTTTGCAGGGTTAGCGGCTGGGATCAGATCAGTAGCCTGTCAAAATAGCTTCCACTCATACTTAGAACAATACCTCATTTAGGACAATGCCATACATGGCAATAGGTTTTTAGCTCATTTCAAATAAACATTAACTTCATATACAATATTTTCCATGATAAATGAAAGCGATAAGTTCAAATGGTTCAAATGGGAATCTTACTGCTAGATATAGGCATGGCATTTCAGATCAGAAAACATTACATTTTTATTATATTCTGACAATTACAAACTCAGTGATTATACTTCAGGCTCTCGTCTGCTACTAACATTAACCTAACCGTCCCAGATAGATATGATGGAGCTCCCTTTTCTTGTTTTTTCCTGGTATTTCGTTGGCGATTGCTGAGTACATGGTGAACATGCCTCCTCCAAACGGTCCATGACCTGTCTTGGCCAAGTAACAGAGGGGCGTGCATCCCAATGGCACCCTATTCCCTACATAGTGCACTACTTTTGGTCAGAGGCCTTTGGGCTCTGGCAAAAGTAGTGCACTATATAGGGTGCCATTTGGGACGCCGCTGTGGAGGACTCCATCCAAGCACAACATGTGCACAAGCAGGATCAGAATTCCATCCTCTGCAATTTCATTCTCATAAAAAAATAGGACAACGAGGAATCTAGAGCACTTCAGTCTTCTTGTGTGTATTTATCAATAGTGTGTTTGGCAAGCTAAGAAAACAATCTAGATTAGATTTTTTTTTTCTTTCGCAAACCGTTCGGTCACACTTGAATTAATCAAAAGCGCTTAGAGAACATTTGAGGGCAAACGGCTTTGCTAACACACCAGTCTTCTGCTAACAGAAATTCAAAACGTCTATGGGTCTAATGGTCCTGTCCAAATGTCCGGTCTCTATTGAAAGCGTAAAAGAACAATACCCATTTTATTTGCCACATGAATGTGAGGAATGTTGAGTGTATTAAAGTGCACGTCCGTGTACGTATGTTTTGGAAGTGATGTCTCTGTCTTAATAGCAGACCGGTGAGGTAATGATGATACAGAAACACAAAGTCAGCAAGTTTACCCTCTAAATTCCCTTTCCCTAGAGACTACAGTCAAACCTACCACAGCTGCATCTGAGCTTCTTTGGAATTGACCGCTGCTCAGAGGTCAGGCTGTGGGGGGTGAGATTTTTGGCCCCATCGAGGCATTCAATGTGAGGACAGTGACGTACAACAGCCTCCCTATTCAAAGCTGTTTGAAGGTCAAAAGGTTTTCCTGAGCCCACACTAATCCTTAGAGAAAGTAGGGCAGAAACCTGCCTGACCAGGCAGCTTTAGAGTGAGTAGATTTTATTAATAAAACAAGACTTACTGACCTTTACTAGGTCACAGTGATTTTGTTTTTTTAGTAACAGCAAAGTTAAAAGTGAAAACAGAATCTGTATCCGAAATGGCAACCTACGCCCTATATTGTGCACTAGACCAAATAGGGCTCTGGTGTTCAAAAGAGGTCAGTAAACCATATAGGGCCAGGGATCGGAACCGGTTAAAAAAAACTGAAAATAATTATTTTTCAAGGAACAGAACCAGAACAGGGAACGAAAGTGATCTATACCGTTCCGGAAAATAACTTATTTTTGAAAGCATAGGATCCGGTTAATAACATTTTATGTTCCGGGTATTTTTTTCTAGTTTCACAAAGAAAAACGCAACAAAGCGCCTATGCAAAGTCATGCCTCTGTCAATCAGAAACTTCATCCAGTGTCTGCCTGCCAGATGAACATATTTGCCAGTGTGTGTGTAGGCTACCTGCCCCTCCCACTCTGAAACACAGCTGTAGCCTACTAATGTTGCAAGTTTGATTCAGAATATAGGGAGATATTTTTAATTAGAGAAGAAAGGGTTTAACTTTTTCAACGTTAGTTGGGGATACTATAGTTATCACATTTCACGAGTTATTGATTCTGGTGCCGCTGTGCACACACAAGCTTGTTAGCTAGATAGCTCTGGTCCAACGTTAGCCGACTCTGAAGTTCAAAGACATTCAAAGTTCCTCCATAGAAGCCGCTCCTCCGTAGGTATAGCTCTATGGGCCTAATTCAGATAATGCATGTCATAACAAGATTCCCAGCACTTCAAGCCAAGCCTCCTCCTTCACCCTCTCACTCTCCCCACCTGCAATATGTAAGTTGTATATGTCCTACACTTCTCTTTCCATCGCGTATGTAAACAACTCACTGAGCTATAGCTTGCCTGCTCCATAGCAAGCCTCTAATGGGGGGGTTCGGACCGGTTCAGAGCATTATTTTGCTGGTCGGAACAGTATATATATGGTTCGGTTCAGAACTAAACTATTGGAGATTCATTTAGGTTCCAACCTCTGCAGGGCGCAGCCAAAATATGAAGCAGTAGCTGTTTCACCGCTTTAAACCCAAAGTCACCATCCAGAATGATGAGAATGAGATAAAAACCACCTCCTTCAGTATCTAACCCACCACACCACGCAACAGTGCATTCCTCTCCCTCAGCCGAGTCTCAGGATTCAGTGTTTAAGCAGACATCTGCCCCCCTGCAGAGTCCGCTGGCAACGTGACTTCTCTTCTACACATTCCATCCTACTGAATGAAGCCTCACGTCCAACACATTCACGTAATGAGAGGAGCGTTCAAAGAGGCTGCTGCCCAGCCGGAGACGCACATAAAGGCCTCCTGGTTAACCCCCGGTTACAGCATCCGTCTGGATAACCACATCTACACTGACCTACCTGTTGTGACTTAACCTGAACTGAAGCTTTTGTGTTTCCCTGTGACCTGCCAAGTAGGCCTAAACAGAATCGGCTCTAGCTGGGATCCAGTCTCAGTTGAGACCTAATAGTGGGTTCTGAGTCGAGTACCCACCATGTGGTAAGCACCGAGTAAGAGGCGGTGTCGGGGGGAAAAAGACAAACAGTGTCTAGGAGATGATGAGAGCATCTCAATATCTCATGAACTTAAACGCGCCTTGCGGTGACCCCCCTGTTCAGTTGGCATTTATGCCGCCACAAGACCACATGGACCATTGGTTTTGTTGCAAAACAACGTTTTGAGCTTCTCAGTCGTACCTAACTCTGAGCCAACGTGGTTTTTCATGATTGTCCAAAAATATGTGTTTCTTTATCGGTGGGTGTACCGACAAAACACTCGGGAGACAGGCGATATTACGGGAGGCTGCAGGACTGTGTGGTAACGAAGGGGGGAAAATACACCCACTTAGTTGCCTTGTCACTTTAAGCAAAGCTGAAGACCAACCTACGGCAAGGCTTTGGTTTTTAACCAACGGGGGTAGGCAACTCAGTCATTTGTTGCTCAAGCAATTTACGCAATTAAAAAAAAAGAAGAAAAAAAAGCAGAGCCTTTGGTAGAATAAACTAGACGTTGACGTCCGCCTTAATTGTCAGAGACGAGAGGACTGTCTGGCTACGTACGTAGCCATTAGAGGAGAATGTGGCCCAGAGAAGAAATACTGTACCTCATGGAGATGGAGGATATCCTCTGTGTTAGATCACAGAGAGAAAATGACTTTGGGTAACACTTCACGTATAAAGAGTATAAAGGGTGAGTAGGTAAGTCGTTTTTTTTTTAACAGTCTATAAAATCTGTAGAAAATCCTTTCATAAACCATTTAACAAACCATTTATAAAGTGGTACCTGCAAGGTATTTAAAACAGTAGTTGATGTAGTGACATACCCTCGCCTTCCTCCTCCTTCTTTGGAGGATTGGCGATGTCTTCCCTCCTCTTTTTGATGGCCAGTAGGTCCTTCTTCAACTGGCGAGCCTCTTGACGCAGCTCGTCGCTGTAAAGGGAACAGAGGAGTTAACATTCAGGTAAACCACAGATCAAAACAAGGTATACCGCAGGTGACAGCCTCAAAATGTACCGGGGAAAAAAAGAAAAAAAAACGAAAGTCATCTGAATTACTACAGATGGCTCTACAGCAAATCAGACTGACTGAAGAGAGCAAACGCTACTGCGATCGGGGAACCCAGGTGCATTTGACTTTTCAGTGACGTGGTCAAAAGTCATAGCTTAAATTCCTGTTTATTTATCCAGAACTTTCTACAGCAGTCCACTGTTCTGGGTCTTGACAAACAAACACGTATTGTTCCAAGTTACCTACTTCAAGCTTCTCACAACGCAATTAGCATGTGGAGTGTGTGTGAGAGCACTGAGCCGTCGTAAAATGAACATTTAAATGTTTTTTTTTTAAACAAAAAAAACAAAACACACAATGATCATAGGCAGCGCTTCTATACAGTTTGAGGGTTGAAATATGTACACTAAAAAACGAGCTCCAATAAATCGAGTGGCGCCTTATTATGAGGAGTGTTCACGCGGCCTTCCAGGCAGGCCAGGGTTCTGGCACCACTAGAAGGGATGTTGTGGTTGAGTGGGTACAACACAGCCCCATAAAACCCCTGCAGAGAAAAGTCCATCTCTCTCTGAGTAACAAGTCACTGATCCCTACTGCGGCCGTGGACCAAGTGAACTCGATGAAGTGCTTGAGACTGGGGAAACTGGCACCAAGTTGCCTCCAATTTGTTCCCAGTTTAAAAAGGCATGTCCTCGGTTGGTTTTTAAAAACTGTGGCTGGCTGGCTATGGTCATACCCTTCGCAAAACAATCATTTATTTGAGTCGATTTCTTTATCATAACTTGCTTCCTACATGTATTTATATAGACTGCAATTACAGTAATACAACACCGAGGGGTGTTACCTTCAGATGGACTCAAATGTGTTTCAATTTCATGGGAGGCTATAAACCTGAAATGACACTTACCAATGACACAGTAGCCCAAAATACTCAGACCTCAGACAGAGGGGAACAGACTTCAAGAAGACATAAGCAGTGAGAAGTAGTGGATCTATAAATAAAGTGTATGCCTCAATTACTGTGCTGAGTACGAATGCACATTCATACACTGCAAATGTTCAAGTGTGATTGTCCGGCCTTTCTGACCCTGAATGAGGAGACCTGGAACAGTGATTAAAGTCAGGCCATTGAGGCCAAGGCATGTCCAGACCCAGGTCCAGAAATCCTGGGTGTGAGCGGAGGTCTCTGCTGGCTGGCTGCCCAAAAGCTCAGCTAGGAGAGGGAGAGGAGAGGCTAGAGAGGAAGTCTGCTCCCCGTGCCAACAATCCTCCTCATACTGTTCTCTTTAACATGACTGACAGACAGAGGCTGCTAAGTACAGACCAGCTATCTGATGTTGGGAGATAATAATATTTATACAAAGCCTGACAGCTCTGTTTGGGTCCTTTTGCAGAGCACAGGTAACACGGGTAGGCAACACAGGTGAACTTCATCTCTCTCTCTCTCTCTCTCTCTCTCTCTCTCTCTCTCTCTCTCTCTCTCTCTCTCTCTCTCTCTCTCTCTCTCTCTCTCTCTCTCTCTCTCTCTCTCTCTCTCTCTCTCTCTCTCTCTCTCTCTCTCTCTCTCTCTCTCTCTCTCTCTCTCTCTCTCTCTCTCTCTCTCTCTCTCTCTCTCTCTCTCTCTCTCTCTCTCTCTCTCTCTCTCTTCTCTCATTCTGTACTTCCCCAGCTCTCCTTCACCCCTCCATTCTGTACTTCACCCCTCCATTGCTCCTTAGAAGCTCTCGGGGGGGGGGTCATCAAACTTAGCGACGTCTGATATATTGACCTTGTAAAATGTATTATTGTGGTCGACTAGATCCCGCTGTGTCTCTTCCATGTTGGGCTCCCTGCTGTCTCTAAGTAGGGGCTCAGGTATTGGAGGCCTATAAGGTACTGTATGCGTGACCCAGACACAGCTAGACATGGTGTTGGTTCGTTCAATGTTATTTCTCCTCTTTAGGGGCTTAGGTATGTGAGTCTCAGACACACAGCCAGCCAGACATGGTGCTGGTATGTTTTCCCTTTCTTGGGGCACAGGTATAGGAGGTACTTGAGCTCTGTGAGCCTCAGACACAGATAGGCATGGGGTTGTTGGTATGTTTCCCCTCTCTATGCAGCAGAGACACTGTCAGAGCTGAGGTGGTAGACGAGGAGACATCCTGGAACTCTGCCTGAGGCCTTTGTAGACTGTCGCCTGCCCAGTGTCCCGTCTCAGTCTCACATCCACCTCTCTGTGTCTCCCGGTGTCTCAGAGCTCGTCTAAGAGCTCGTCTAAGAGCTTTGGGGAGCCGGGCTGAGTGGATTACGGCATGAGGGAAGGTCAAAGCTGAGGTGGTAAGGTAAAGGTCAGAACACATGAGATCAAGATGGAGGAGACGAACGAACAGTATAATTTTTGCTGACCATGTTAACCTTTCGAATTTGCTCTGTTTTGTACACCTCGATAACAATCAGCTTAATTGGGCAAAACAGCTCTGGGCCTGCTAGCTGTTGACACGGTAACTACACAAGCTCAGATTTATCAGCACAGAGATCTATGGAGTTTGAAATGAAGACAGACCATAGGCTATATATTTTACTGGGAGGGAGGGGAGGACACACTTCTGACTGAGTGATCATTTTCGGCTTGCCTTGACACGCTGCAATTTGCAAAACAAGAGAGACATCTCCAAGGCAACTGCCAAACAATGGTGCCGCGGGCAGACCCCCGTGCCAATAAAGGAGAGGGGCCAGAGAGGACGGGAACGAGGAGGGAAGAGAGCCAGCCAGCAACACCTGTTCATTCACTCCTGGGGGCTCAGCACATTCCACACAGAGCCCTCCAACACTGCAACACACTGATAGACTGACACTGGAGATTATATTGTTTCTGTCAGCAGCACAGAGGTAAACTAGCTACTCTGCCCCCATCCGCCTGTCTGTAGGGATGACAGTATTGTAGGGAGTGTTCCCGACAAAAAAACATTTTGTTTGACCAACAGTCGTCTGTTCTTTCAACCAATCGATTGGTCACAATTTTAAAATGTGTATTTTATATACAGCGGGGCAAAAAACTATTTAGTCAGCCACCAATTGTGCAAGTTCTCCCACTTAAAAAAGATGAGAGAGGCCTGTAATTTTCATCATAGGTACACTTCAACTGACGGACAAAATTAGGGGAAAATCCAGAAAAATCACATTATAGGATTTTAAATGAATTTATTTGCAAATTATGGTGGAAAATAAGTATTTGGTCACCTACAAACAAGCAAGATTTCTGGCTCTCACAGACCTGTAACAACCTCTTTAAGAGGCTCCTCTGTCCTCCACTCGTTACCTGTATTAATGGCACCTGTTTGAACTTGTTATCAGTATAAAAGACACCTGTCCACAACCTCCAACAGTCACACTCCAAACTCCACTATGGCCAAGACCAAAGAGCTGTCAAAGGACACCAGAAACAAAATTGTAGACCTACACCAGGCCGGGAAGACTGAAATACTGCAATAGGTAAGCAGCTTGGTTTGAAGAAATCAACTGTGGGAGCAATTATTAGGAAAAGGAAGACATACAAGACCAATGATAATCTCCCTCGATCTGAGGCTCCACGCAAGATCTCACCCCGTGGGGTCAAAATGATTGCAAAAATCCCAGAACCACACAGGGGGACCTAGTAAATGACCTGCAGAGAGCTGGGACCAAAGTAACAAAGCCTACCATCAGTAACACACTATGCCTTCTTCTGTGTCTTCTTCCGGGTTGGAGCGTGTGGTCGCATCGGCACTTCGCTCCCGCAGGTAGTAGAACTTTTTCATTACATTTCATTACACTTCATTATATTTCATTATAGCACAACGGTTTGATTTGTCTAATCTTAGCAATTTCTTCTCAGCTAGCTACATAGCCGTCTTTGTATCAAAGATAATTGCGTAATTATCGTATTTCGCCGTCCTAACGTAGTCTTCACTAGCCAGCTAGCTAACGTCCACTGATTAGCTGCACTGGAGAAACTATTACACTCAACTGAACGACTTGATTAGTGTAGTGTTAGCTAGCTACATAGCTGTCTTTGCTGTCTTCGTATCTTCGTATCCAAGATAATTGTGTTGTTTAGGTTTAGAGGTTAGCTAGCCAGCTATTTGTCGTCCTTAACGTAGGAGACTCTGCTAGCTCTGCTAGCCAACAGCTAGCCAACGCTAGCCAACGTCTTCTGAATAGAACTCAACAACCCGGTCGCATTCACAGGTAGTATCACATTTTCACTTCATTTCATTACAGTACAACGGTTTGATTTGTTTGATCGTAGCTAGCTACATAGCTACATAGCTAGCTACATAGCCGTCCTTGTATCAAAGATAATTGTGTAGTCTAGAGCGATTTTCTAGGTTAGCTAGCCAGCTATTGTCGTTCTTTTAACGCAACGTAACGTAAACAACACTACTAGCTAGCCAGCTAGCCCCCGAATAGCAGCACTGCAGAAACTATTACACTCAACGGAACGACTTGATTAGTGTAGTGTCAACAACGCACCCACTGCCAGCTAGCCTACTTCAGCAGTACTGTATCATTTTAATCATTTTAGTCAATAAGGTTCTTGCTACGTAAGCTTAACTTTCTGAACATTCGAGACGTGTAGTCCACTTGTCATTCCAATCTCCTTTGCATTAGCGTAGCCTCTTCTGTAGCCTGTCAACTATGTGTCTGTCTATCCCTGTTCTCTCCTCTCTGCACAGACCATACAAACGCTCCACACCGCGTGGCCGCGGCCACCCTACTCTGGTGGTCCCAGCGCGCACGACCCACGTGGAGTTCCAGGTCTCCGGTAGCCTCTGGAACTGCCAATCTGCGGTCAACAAGGCAGAGTTCATCTCAGCCTATGCCTCCCTCCAGTCCCTCGACTGCTTGGCACTGACGGAAACATGGATCACCACAGACAACACTGCTACTCCTACTGCTCTCTCTTCGTCCGCCCACGTGTTCTCGCACACCCCGAGAGCTTCTGGTCAGCGGGGTGGTGGCACCGGGATCCTCATCTCTCCCAAGTGGTCATTCTCTCTTTCTCCCCTTACCCATCTGTCTATCGCCTCCTTTGAATTCCATGCTGTCACAGTTACCAGCCCTTTCAAGCTTAACATCCTTATCATTTATCGCCCTCCAGGTTCCCTCGGAGAGTTCATCAATGAGCTTGATGCCTTGATAAGCTCCTTTCCTGAGGACGGCTCACCTCTCACAGTTCTGGGCGACTTTAACCTCCCCACGTCTACCTTTGACTCTTTCCTCTCTGCCTCCTTCTTTCCACTCCTCTCCTCTTTGACCTCACCCTCTCACCTTCCCCCCTACTCACAAGGCAGGCAATACGCTCGACCTCATCTTTACTAGATGCTGTTCTTCCACTAACCTCATTGCAACTCCCCTCCAAGTCTCTGACCACTACCTTGTATCCTTTTCCCTCTCGCTCTCATCCAACACCTCCCACACTGCCCCTACTCGGATGGTATCGCGCCGTCCCAACCTTCGCTCTCTCTCCCCCGCTACTCTCTCCTCTTCCATCCTATCATCTCTTCCCTCCGCTCAAACCTTCTCCAACCTATCTCCTGATTCTGCCTCCACAACCCTCCTCTCCTCCCTCTCTGCATCCTTTGACTCTCTATGTCCCCTATCCTCCAGGCCGGCTCGGTCCTCCCCTCCCGCTCCGTGGCTCGATGACTCATTGCGAGCTCACAGAACAGGGCTCCGGGCAGCCGAGCGGAAATGGAGGAAAACTCGCCTCCCTGCGGACCTGGCATCCTTTCACTCCCTCCTCTCTACATTTTCCTCCTCTGTCTCTGCTGCTAAAGCCACTTTCTACCACGCTAAATTCCAAGCATCTGCCTCTAACCCTAGGAAGCTCTTTGCCACCTTCTCCTCCCTCCTGAATCCTCCTCCCCCTCCCCCCCTCCTCCCTCTCTGCAGATGACTTCGTCAACCATTTTGAAAAGGTTGACGACATCCGATCCTCGTTTGCTAAGTCAAACGACACCGCTGGTTCTGCTCACACTGCCCTACCCTGTGCTCTGACCTCTTTCTCCCCTCTCTCTCCAGATGAAATCTCGCGTCTTGTGACGGCCGGCCGCCCAACAACCTGCCCGCTTGACCCTATCCCCTCCTCTCTTCTCCAGACCATTTCCGGAGACCTTCTCCCTTACCTCACCTTGCTCATCAACTCATCCCTGACCGCTGGCTACGTCCCTTCCGTCTTCAAGAGAGCGAGAGTTGCACCCCTTCTGAAAAAACCTACACTCGATCCCTCCGATGTCAACAATTACAGACCAGTATCCCTTCTTTCTTTTCTCTCAAACTCTTGAACGTGCCGTCCTTGGCCAGCTCTCCCGCTATCTCTCTGAATGACCTTCTTGATCCAAATCAGTCAGGTTTCAAGACTAGTCATTCAACTGAGACTGCTCTCCTCTGTATCACGGAGGCGCTCCGCACTGCTAAAGCTAACTCTCTCTCCTCTGCTCTCATCCTTCTAGATCTATCGGCTGCCTTCGATACTGTGAACCATCAGGTCCTCCTCTCCACCCTCTCCGAGTTGGGCATCTCCGGCGCGGCCCACGCTTGGATTGCGGTCGCTCCTACCAGGTGGCGTGGCGAGAATATGTCTCCTCACCACGCGCTCTCACCACTGGTGTCCCCCAGGGCTCTGTTCTAGGCCCTCTCCTATTCTCGCTATACACCAAGTCACTTGGCTCTGTCATAACCTCACATGGTCTCTCCTATCATTGCTATGCAGACGACACACAACTAATCTTCTCCTTTCCCCCTTCTGATGACCAGGTGGCGAATCGCATCTCTGCATGTCTGGCAGACATATCAGTGTGGATGTCGGATCACCACCTCAAGCTGAACCTCGGCAAGACAGAGCTGCTCTTCCTCCCGGGGAAGGACTGCCCGTTCCATGATCTCGCCATCACGGTTGACAACTCCATTGTGTCCTCCTCCCAGAGCGCTAAGAACCTTGGCGTGATCCTGGACAACACCCTGTCGTTCTCAACCAACATCAAGGAGGTGGCCCGTTCCTGTAGGTTCATGCTCTACAACATCCGCAGAGTACGACCCTGCCTCACACAGGAAGCGGCGCAGGTCCTAATCCAGGCACTTGTCATCTCCCGTCTGGATTACTGCAACTCGCTGTTGGCTGGGCTCCCTGCCTGTGCCATTAAACCCCTTCAACTCATCCAGAACGCCGCAGCCCGTCTGGTGTTCAACCTTCCCAAGTTCTCTCACGTCACTCCGCTCCTCCGTTCTCTCCACTGGCTTCCAGTTGAAGCTCGCATCCGCTACAAGACCATGGTGCTTGCCTACGGAGCTGTGAGGGGAACGGCACCTCAGTACCTCCAGGCTCTGATCAGGCCCTGCACCCAAACAAGGGCACTGCGTTCATCCACCTCTGGCCTGCTCGCCTCCCTACCACTGAGGAAGTACAGCTCCCGCTCAGCCCAGTCAAAACTGTTCGCTGCGTTGGCCCCCCAATGGTGGAACAAACTCCCTCACGACGCCAGGACAGCAGAGTCAATCACCACCTTCCGGAGACACCTGAAACCCCACCTCTTTAAGGAATACCTAGGATAGGATAAGTAATCCCTCTCACCCCCCTTTAAGATCTAGATGCACTATTGTAAAGTGACTGTTCCACTGGATGTCATAAGGTGAATGCACCAATTTGTAAGTCGCTCTGGATAAGAGCGTCTGCTAAATGACTTAAATGTAATGTAAAATGTAATGCCGCCAGGGACTGAAATCCTGCAGTGCCAGACGTGTGCCCCTGCTTAAGCCAGTACATGTCCAGGTCCGTCTGAAGTTTACTAGATGACAATGACTCCAAACACACCGCCCGGGCAACGAAGGAGTGGCTTTGTAAGAAGCATTTCAAGGTTCTGGAGTGGCCTAACCAGTCTCCAGATCTCAACCCCATAGAAAATCTTTGGAGGGAGTTGAAAGTCTGTGTTGCCCAGCAACAGCCCCAAAACATCACTGCTCTAGAGGAGATCTGCATGGAGGAATGGGCCAAAATACCAGCAACAGTGTGTGAACCTTGTGAAGACTTACAGAAAACGTTTGACCTCTGTCATTACCAACAAAGGGTATATAACAGTATTGAGATAAATTTTGTTATTGGCCAAATACTTATTTTCCACCATAGTTTGCAAATACATTCATTAAAAGTCCTACAATGTGATTTTCTGGATTTTTTCCCCCCCTCATTTTGTGTGTCATAGTTGAATTACAGGCCTCTCATCTTTTTAAGTGGGAGAACTTGCACAATTGGTGGCTGACTAAATACTTTTTTGCCCCACTGTGTGTGTGTGTATATATATATTCCGATTAATCAGTATCAGCTTTTTTTTAAATCCTCCAATAAATCGGTATCGGCATGAAAAATCATAATGGGTCAACCTCTAATAACCATATACAATTTAATGTGCACATGTCTTACAGTGATGGCCTGTGTCATCCCCATGACCTCCAATGATTTAGTTCACTCAGACAGGCGCGAATCAGACAGGTGTCTTGTACACCATCAAAATACATATTTTCTTAGCTACTGCTCGATTATAGAAATCTTGGTCGACCAGTAGCCTATCAACCAAACAAACGGCCAAACGACTAAATGGAATCAGGCCTTACAGTATTGATGAAGTCACTATTTTTTGACAAGACTGGTTGACTTGACAGCCGTCTGCATTGAGAGTCCTAAGACAAAAGTGCCCAGAGGATACTCCAGTTACAAAGAGGCACTACTGACCCTGTCCCGACCACGGCTTCATGGAAGAAGGACACAGCTAGGCACCGAATTCGCTGTCAGCCTCCTTAACGTTCTCCTGACTGAACCGAGGTGACAAAACCAACTGACAGTACCTAAGTCAAGAACAGTTCGGTGAAAGAGGTCACCTGCACTGCTGTCATTTAATTAATGAGTCACTTTGAGTTAAGATCGCTGGAGACTTCTTCAAACGCTCATGGAATTCAGTTTCTATTGACTGCTATGTGACTGTAATAAAACATTAAATGAATTCTATATTCTTTTATGAGAAGTAGAAATAAAATGTAAAACTTCTGAGCCTATACTATAGCCTCATAAACGCAACTGCCAAAATAAAGGAGACACTTGAGTAAACACAAAGTACATTGAAAGCAGGTGCTTCCACGCAGCTAGAATAAGAGTTCTCAGAGGTCTCAAAGGAGCCCAGTTTGTACAACTGAATGCGTTAAACTGAATGTGTCTTCCATATTTAACTCAACCCCTCTGACTTCATCAGCATCCACCTCATCGGCGCCCCGGGGAGCAGTTAACTGCCTTGCTCAGGGGCAGAACAAAATATTTTTACCTTGTCAGCTCTGGGATTCGATCCAGCAACCTTTGGGTTACTGGCCCAATGCTTCTACCCGCCAGGCTAACTGGTGTGTGTGTTTACACAGGCAGTCCAATTCTGATCTTTTTATCACTAATGGTCTTTTGACCAATCAGATCAGCTCTGAAAAAGATTTGACATGAAAAACATCTGATGTGACCAAATTATGAGGGGGGGAAAAAAAATCAGAAATGAGCTGCCTGTGTGTCTCAGTCACCAGATCTCAACCTAGTTTAACACTTATGGGGCTTGAGACAGCTTTTTTCACCACCATCAACAAACCACCAAATGATGGAATTTCTCACGGAAGAATGGTGTCACATTCCTCCAATAGAGATCGAGACACTATGTCGGTGCTTGCTTTATATTGGCGGTAACTTTTATCAGGGCCGTGGCTACACATGAGGAGCCCCCCCCCCCAAAAAAGTGAGAATAGTAGAATACACAAGGTGCAATTTTCAAAACTTGGTTGTGCATCAGCAGTCTGCTATTTGTCATTCACTGACAGTCACTCAATTAGCCCATGTCAGTTAAGATGTTTAGACTAATTTAACAGTCTAGCCAGCTATCTAAACTTGTAATCTTGGCCAAATTACCGACCGGGCAGTCAAGGCATGCACCCAGGGGCCCTAACCTCCAAGGGGCCCCCATTGATTTTGTTTGTCACGCTCCCTCAGATATCATATTAACATGCCCTAAGTCATGGGAGAATGTGTAGAATTGCAATAAATCAGCTTTTAAAATGGCAATAATTACTCCCCAATCCATGACAAAACGTGTAAAAATGCAGGAACTTAGTTAAACTGCAACAACAACAAAAAAGTTATGCAAAGCAAACGTATTTGTTTACCTTTTGTTAAATAAGAGTCTAAGCTCTGTCCTAAGCGGGGGAGGGTTCTACTAAACCATATGGAATTGTTTACATTTTGCTCCTTGATTTTGAATTCACACCCCTTGAAGTATACCTTTTTGTATTGAAAAAATGATTTGATGAACATTTATTTTGGGCTTTACTGCTATTAGCCCATTCAAATGCATTGAAGAACAGATTCACGACATGGACCAACAGATAGCCCCCCCAAAAAAATCCAAAAAGAAGTTTACTGTAAAGTGTCTGTCCTATATCTGAGCAATTTTACATGTATTTAACCCCTTATTTTTGACACTAAACAGTTTCCATACTGTATACATTATACTTCCATTCATTTTCTTTCCATTGGTACCAGGGGACCTTCAGAGGAGTTTTGTGAGGCCTAGAGATGTGCGTGCACGCGAGTGTCTCGCCTTTCCACAGAGGGGTCATATTAGTGTGTAGCCCAAACTGTTGGGACGCTAACAGACAGAAGTTGGCAGATTGGCTGTACAGACTTCAGACAAGTCCCAAGACACTTGTGGGGGTCGTAGAGAAGAACGGAGAACACCATCGTCTTCGTGAGAATCTCATCTTTCCATAGAGTCATAATAGTGTGCAGGTCAAACCGTTCGGACGCTACAGACGATTTTGTGAGAAGAACCGATTTTCGGGATGTCTCATGGTCTGAAACGTCGCTCTCGCTCTGTCACCTTCCACCGCAGATGCGGAAGTGAGACCTAGACGGATGCGGTGGACTGAGACGCATGCAAAGCAAAACAAATATTTTAACAGGGATTTCTTTTATTATGCTAATTAGATTTCCACTGGGGCGCGGACATCGCCATGAGCAGGAAAAGTATTTTATTAACCCCCTCACAGATCTCTCTGTACGTATTAAAATGATTGATCAAAAACTAAGTGCTGAGTTAATGTGAAGCGGCTAATCGTATAGCTAATAGGCTATGTGTTTGTAGATGGACTGAGGTGGCTGAACGTGATAACGTTACCAATGTGAGGCTCCCATCGGACCTCACTGAAACTCAGAACCTGGCTACGGCCCTGTTGCCTGCATAGAGGCTATATATAAAAGCGGATATAGTCGGAGTAAATAGGCAAAATCAGATTTCAAGAAGTGGCAAGCTGTCACAAACGGCCTCCAAAACAGAACTGCTAATAAATGAGAATGAGCCAGAGCAGAGCGGTACAGTTAAAAATAGCAGAAACACCACAAGGTGAGCACTAGTTTCAACCAGCCCAAGGGGAGGTCTCCATGGGTATTCATTTAGCCAGATGAAAAATAACACAGTAGTGAATACAGTGGCCTTCTGTTAGCGGGACCATCCCAGCCTCTCTCACACACGCACACACACACAGAGCGTGTTAATGAGACCAGGCTTTGACGAGATGCCAGAGTGTGCCCTCTCCCTCTCTCTCTCTGACTCCCTCCCTCCTTCAGATCTCTCAGCTGGGGGGGGGTCAAGAGACATCCATCCCCTCTTCCACTCCACCTCCTTCATCCCTCCTTCCCAACCGGAGCACAATGCCAGCCATTCAGCAGCACCTCCCCAGCGTTGTGGGACTGTCATCCCACAACACTGTAAGGAGGAGAAGGAGGGGAAAGAGAGAGAGACAGAGAAGAGAGGAGAGAGAGTGAGAGACGCATGTCTAGGACCAGCCTATCTACATTAAATGTCCTCCCTCTCCTCTTTTCTGAGCAGATTGAAGTAGGAACAGGTCTTCGTCATTCCTCTCTGCTGGGCCAGGCGGCTTTCGGCCTCTCAGGGGCTGCCAGCGATTGTCGCTCATTCAGACAATTCAAATAAGCGAAACCCAGCGTGCTGTGGATGATTTACTTTTCATAAAGAAAGCACACAAAGTGACTGGCTACGGCCCAGTCAGTCAGTCACTCGCTCTCTCTCTCGAACCCCGCCAGCGCCGGAGAGGAACCCACAGCACAGCACAGCACAGCCAGAGAACGGGAGGGATCCCAATCCCTCAGCGCAGCATTCTAAACTAGGCCTCTGGTATACCAGAGATATTGGGATGACAGACAGTGGGATGACACTTTACATTCAAGCCATCCAGCAGACACTCTTGTCCAGCAGACACTCTTGTCCAGCAGACACTCTTGTCCAGGGCGACTTACCATTTAGTGCATTCATCTTCAGATAGCTAGGTGGGACAACCACATATGATAATAAAGTACATATGATGTCCTGTTTAAAATATATATTCTTTGAAGAGTTAAGGCTTCGGACACATCCTTAACACGGGCAGGGACTCTGCTGTCCTGGTGTCAGGGGAAAGCCCTTTCTGCCACTAGGGTGCCAGGACAGAGAAAAGCTTTGACTGGACTGAGCGGGAGCTGACCCCCGTGTAGGGGTTGGACGGCCAAGAGGTGGCAGAACGGAGTGCTCGGGATGTGGTGTAGGGTTTGTGCATAGACTGAAGGTAGGGAGGGGCAGTTCCTCTTGCTGCTCCGTAAGCAAGCAGCAGAGTGGATTCGAGCTTCGGCTTGGCTCGAAGCCGAGCAGGACGGTGAGGAGGAATCTGACCACAGCACCAGCAGCAGCACAGACAAGAATCTGCATGACTGTGCAGAGAAGGAGAGAAGCAATGTGTCTATCCCTCTCCTACCAAGTAGGCTAAATTCCCCACAGGTTCTTCATTCCATCCAGCCCATCAAACACATAAAGAGTCCTAAACACACAGAGAGACAGACAGATGGAGAAAGAGGGAAGAGAGAGAAAGAGGAAGACAGAGAGTGCTCCGTGCTGGATAGACATGCAAGGTTGGGCCAGCAGAGATGTGTAGACCTGTCAGTTCCAAAACACACAGGACCCTGCTGCCAGGAACGGGATTGTCTACAGCGGTTCTCCACTAGAGAGTCCAGTGCTTCCTGATTCCCATTACCTTTCCCTGAGAGACCCCCTGGGTTATGACCAATCACAACAAACAGGTGCAGCCAATTAGCCACACCGTGTCACTTTTGTGTGTGTGTGTGTGTGTGTGTGTGTGTGTGCGGTGTCCAGGGTAAGACCACTTGGGCTTAGATAATTGGTGTCTGTTGTCCTAGTTAATTGCGAGTTCCATTGTCTGCTGAAGGACCGTCTAGTGAAACAACAACGGTCTGGCCTGGCCAACCCTCCTTCGGGAGAGGTACTGGGTCGTCTTGGTGACCAGGTCGTCAGTCACCTAGTCAGTCAGGGAAAGGCCACATCTCAATCTGTTAAAGATCAACAGTCATTATAGACTTTTCTTCACTCACACACACACACACACACACACACACACACACACACACACACACACACACACACACACACACACACACACACACACACACAACCCCCTGGACTGGCTCACAGGCCTAGACCTTAAAAGGCCCAAACAAAGATATTTCTCAGTTAAAACATGATTAAGATTGGAAAAAGACTGGTCATGGTTAAACGTTGGGCCTGACAGGAGTTGTTTCTTCCTGATTTGGGGTTGAATTCAGGGCTAATCTCTCAAGAACAACCAGGCAATGAGAAGAGGGGAAAGACAGGGAGACATAGATAAGAGAGATATACACCGAGTATACAAAAGATTAAGAGCACCTGCTCACTCCATGACAGACTGAAAAAGCTGAATCCAGGTGAAAGCTATGATTCCTTATAGATGTCACTTGTTAAATCCAATTCAAATCAGTACAGATGAAGGGGAGGAGGCTTGTTAAAGAAGGATTGTTACGCCTTTTTTTTAAACATAGACTGTGTATATGTAAGTCGCTCTGGATAAGAGCGTCTGCTAAATGACTTAAATGTAAATGTAAATATATGTGCCATTCAGAGGGTGTATGGGCAAGACAAAAGATGTAAGTGCCTTTGAGTAGGTGCCAGGCACACCGGTTCGTGTCAAGAACTGCAACAACGCTGCTGGGTTTTCCCCGCCCAACAGTTCCTGTGGAATGCTATCGACACCTTGTAGAGTCCATACCCTGACGAAACGAGGCTATTCTGAGGACTGGGGGGGGGGCAATTCAATATTAGGAAGGTGTTCCTAATATTCGGTAGACTCGGTGGAAATGGAGAGAGAAAGGCAGAGAGAGTGCACGCCCGAGAGAAAGAGAAGAGAAAGAGAGAGCGCAAGAAAGCCAGGGTCTTGTTGGCAGAGCCAGTCAACTAAGGCTGTGTCCCAGAGCCATATGGAAGCGTTTTGCTTCCCCAGTCATGCCCCGTCGGGTTTAACAAAAGCGGCGGCTAGTCGGCTACCACATGCACTGCTTTTGGGACTCACTTCAATATATATATATATATATTAAAAAAAAAATATATATATATATATATATATTTTTTTTTATGAACTCCTGCAAAGAGGCCCCAGGCACTTCATATAGAGACCGGATTTAATCAATAGGAATGGTGACGAGGTGTTGAGCTCAGATCCCTCTCTGGTGAATGCTGTGAAGGTGAGACTGATTGATATATAGCTATATATAGCTGTATCATGGGGTCGATATACAATAACGGATAATGATGTGGTAAGTGTATATACCGGTGTTGTAAAAACTGTCCGCACCCAACCAAACAGTCCGAGTATTTCTAGAGAGATTTCCAGGTTTATTACCCTCTCCTTTAATGCACGGGACCAAATTACAGTTCCCTCTTCAATTCCCATCCTGTCATAGTAAATATACATTATGATTTGAGATCTCTCGTGAAAACACCTCAGACTGATTACGTCACTTGATGCTGAGGAAAATGGAATGTTGTCTGGTCGCTTGGCACCTACGGGAAACAATTGCCTGGCAATATGGTAAAGAAGTTGTGTGTAGATCTGAAAAATATTTTTCCGCGAGATTCCTAATTTTCGCGGTCGTCTCAGACTTGACTTTTAACGTCTCCACCTGAGACCTGCTGGATAGCACCCACGACCATCCTTCAGTTTTATCCCCTGCAGTTGAGCATAAAGGAATTACTCAGCGGGCCAAACAATAAAAAAATACACTCTTGTGGTCTGAAACAATATCTCAGAGAGAAAGGGGGAAAGAAAGAGAGAGAGACAGAGAGGAGAGATTCTTCAACAATGCCCCCTTTGTCCCGGCCCAACACTGTGCTCTACCTACTAGCCTTCCCTTTGACTCTGTGCCAACACAAACCACGGTGCTGGGGTACAGGCCTACAGCCAAACAATCTACGCTTGTGTTTAATATACTACAGTCGGTCTGCATCGGCCTACCTGTCAGTCACATGCACACACGCACGAGCGCACACACAGCTGACAGGTTGAGCCGGTGCCGAGTCCTTATCCCATTGGGTAATTGAGAGGTAACACAACACACTGCTAGATAACAGTTTATGATAAGGCTGGTGCTGTGTGGTAATCAGCACTGGCATTGAGACAAACACGTCACATGCTTTTAAAAACACTATGTTTCCTCCACAGGTAACTGATTTTGGACGACAACCTTGAGGTTACAAAAACTGTCACAGCCGTTTTCTCTGCCCGGCTCGATCTGTCTGTCTGTCTGACTCTCTTTCAGTCCTGTTTGCTTGCTCGCTCTCACACAGTGTTGGCAGACTGATGCCTCTACTACAGCGGAGTAAGGCATGTGGTGCGGGTGACAGCATTTCTCTTCCACCTAGCGGGTCCTGGCTGCAGTGGACAGGCTGAGTTCATTGATGTGGGGCCAGTGGCCCGAGGTGAGTGCGTGTTAGCAGCGAGGGGGTTCTGCTTGGCTGAGAGGGTGTCACTAGTCCTCATCAACACCCTAGCATGGTGATTCCTCATGAGACTAGATTTTCACAAAATGTAATTCGTAGAATGGTCCTTTAGAGGAAGGAATGTTGACATATTTGGCATGTGTATCTTAAAGCCTAATTGAGAGAGAATGAATTGAAGTTTTGTGACCACATTTGGAACATTTGTGACATGTTGACCTTACCCAGGCCTCCTTTAAACATTCCATGATGTTTCATCTGTAGGTGCTACAAAGCAGACATTGGTGTCATATGAAGCTTTACCGTAATATGAGTAGCATTTAGACTTCAATAACAATTTTCCTACATGCATTTATGAATATTGAAAAACAAACATCGAAACATTGAAAACACCAAATCTTAGATTTGGCAAAAAACAAAATGCTATACATTGTTGAACATAATATACTCTACGGGCAGATCAACATTCCACAGTGGGATCTCTTCTACTTTTAGAGTTACGATCCAATATGTTAAGCATTAACAACAGCGTGAATGTCAAAATGATCATCCTCTACTGGTGATACAGGATGTGCTATGATACAAGTAAGAAGGAGGGCTGTGATTGGTTACATTGTCTACTATGTCAATTTCTCTGTATAAAAATGGGCCACATCTTTAAAACTAGCAGAGATCCTCACTGGAACGTCGATATGCCAATAGTCTTTTATGTTCAACAATGTGTAGCTTTTTTCTCTCTAAATCTAATGGCATATGTCCAAATTGCTCATGTTAAATATTCATGTGAATATTTCTCAATGTTAATTAATGGAAGAAAATTGTTATTGAACTGAAAATACTACGCATATTACAGAACAAGAGGTAAAGCTTCATATGACACCAATGTTTGCTTTGTAGCACCTGCAGACAAAAACATTATGGAATCTTAAGAGATGCATTTTGCAGAAATCACTATGCCATTTCCTGGTTGCAAAAATTCTAACAGTTCGCTTAATTGTGTAGATAATCATTCACTGTATGTAGATAATCATTCACTGTACCATCTAAAAAGCTGTGAAATATCATTTCCATAACCAAAAATATTGTACTTTCAGCTGGTGTTCAAAACTGGAAGTAAAAGACGCAAAAACTTAACTTAAGAACGGGAAGCATAGAAATAGCACACATAGAACAGATTCACCGCTTCTTAGAATTGCAGATTCTGAATGGCAGATCTATAACACACATTTCTATGTTACATATTGCAGCTTTAAAAGGCAGCCTAGTTAAGGCCAAATGTACCAACTTTAATACATTTTTCCACAATTATGCTATAAAGATACAAATGTCAAATATATGTCAACAATCCTTCCTACAAAGGATTATTTTATGGATTACATTTCTCTAAAATCTTAAGAATCATGACATTTTTTGTTATATTGTCATGAGGAATCACCCAGCATAAGTACCTCCGACTCTCTTGATTCATTCATTCATGGTCACCAAAAGTAATTGCCATTAAAATGTATTTTTACAACAATCAGTGTTTAATCAGAGATGGCGTTTGCCATTGTAATTATCTTGTCAAGACTGTACTTAGTTACAGTAGTGAGCGAGGAGTAAGGAGTCATTGTTGAGTTATCAGTGTTGGTATGTAGCCTGATATAGCCAGTCCATAGGATTAATGATGGCCATTACATCAAAGCAACTGAATCACACTGCTCTATCTCTACGACGAGGTCCTTTGGTATGTTCAGTCTGCATCACTCAGTTTTTACAAGATACCTTCGAAAACCTAATCGGAACAGATTGAACGAAAAGCTCTGTCTCTTTTATCACGGATTTCCTTGTGAACTGAACCAACATGTCACCAAGCTGGACATTGAGTTGGGGCTTTTAAAGCAGTAGTATATCCAGTGCATAGACAGACTGAGCTCCCTTGTCCATGCAGTGCTACAACGCCTCCCCATGGCCAGTCTAAAGAATTACAACTACTGTATCACTGATTTGACATCACTTTCTCTTGTAGCTACCGCCACCTGCTGGGCACCAAGTCAGGTTTCTAATCAAAGATGTTGTGGTAAAGACAAAAAGGGGCCTAAACTCAGAACACTGACGAACGATTAACGTAAACGATAACACCGCTATTAGATTAAACAACAATACCCAATTAAAAAGGTGCATAAATGGCCATGGATGGCATGTCATTGTAGTGTAATCTACCTGCGGTTGGCCCTCTTTCCTCTGTCCTCCTCGCTGGGATCGGTATTCTTCTTCTCATCCTCCTTCATCTTCTTCAGCTTCTTAGAGATCCTCTCCCTCATTTCCTGCCTCTCGTCAGAGTCATACTCCTCTTCGTCACCATTCGCATCCCCCTCCGCAGCCTCATCATCCTCACCCTGAATACGAGAGAGAGGAGAGAAGGCATGAAGAACGCTCAAGAGAAAAGGTGTTCCCCAACAAGCGGAACGGAGTACATTATACACGTGGTGCATGGTGTGTTGATTGAACAGACCCCATGCAGGTATAAGAGCATACCTCTGCTGCTTCTCCAGCCCCACCTTTGGCTTTTTTCCTTCGAAAACACAAGACAAATAGATTCAGAAAAACATGAATAATATATCCATTCATTCACTCTCCAAACAAGATAAGTTGAGGCAGCAGAGCATGGTGTCTCTACGGTATCTTAGTGTTTACTTGTTGACCGCTGGGACAGAGCTCAGCAGTGGATCATCCTTCAGCAGGTCATGACTGCTTTTGCTTTTCCCCTTCAGTGTCTGGGTGAAAAGAAACAATGTGTGTAATGTATCTGATTGACACGGATGGCATAAAGATGGCGAGTTTTATTTGAGGTGCAGAATAACAAGACCGCTCATGTTCTAGTTACCTGGCTGACTTGAGTTACCATTTCCTCTTCCTCCTCAGCTTCCTCTCCAAATGACAACAGACTGAAGTTCCTGACAAAATAAATAGGTCCAGAGTCCGACTGTTCATAACTGCAGTACCACGCTTCCGAGTCAGCAACAGATTGAGAGTGAGGGGCAGAGAAAGAGTGTATAATAGTCAATTAAACACTTACTTTGTTGCTTTGGACTGAGATTTCTTTCCCTCTTTTTTGTCTTCATCCTTTTTGGATTTTTTTCTTTCACGTGGAATGATGTCATCAAAGGGAGAATGTAACACCTGCAGAGAGACATTTGAAAAAATGTAAAGTAACAAGAGTCTGACAGAATTGGCACGCATGTAAAAACAAATGAATGGTCAAAGTGATAAAATATTAGGGTGTGATGTAAACCCATAACAAGACATACATACCTCAGTGGTTCGTATCTTGTGTGGATTTAAAGGTCTTTCCTCCTGATCACATTCCACTTCGGATAACCTGAGCATGTTGTACACTGTATCACCCGTCACCTGCATTGGGGAAAGGAAGATGAACTTACAGGACAAATGCTGCATACTAAAAGCTTTCCAAACAGAAAAGATGCATTGATCTTCTTTTGGCATTTTACCTTTCCAAAGATGGTGTGTTTGTTGTTGAGCTCATCTGCCCGACCCAGGGTGAAGAAGAACTGGCTGCCGTTGTCATGTGGCCCTGCGTTGGCCATGGCAACCAGACCACGTCTGTTGAAACGCAGTCTGGAGTGGAACTCATCCTGGAAACGGGGGACAGAGCCAACAGCAAAACCAGAATCAGCCCCACTGTCACATTGTTAGTGGGGAAGTCTGAAACCATAGTAATGGGTGAGTTGACAAAGGTTCCATGTAGAAAAGTTGAGTTTATGTCTAGCCTATCATTTTTGGGGGGTGACCATGATGCGAGTTAATAAGGTGATGGAGACAGTGAAAGTTAACCTTGAATGGGCGTCCATAGATGGACTCTCCCCCCGTCCCGGATCCTGTGGGATCTCCTCCTTGGACAATGAACTCTGGCACCACTCTATGGAATGGTGTTCCATCATAGTAGCCTGTGGAAGAGAACAGTACACATTTACAATAAGCTGGTGTGCAATGTGAAATGGTGAGTATACTAATCTCTTGAGGACAGACTAAACTAAATCAGACATAATTCCAGGTTAACCAAGATTGAGTATACATTATAAGTACATCAGTACTGTTGAGTGACCTTGCATTTTAACCTGCTAGTAGATATAAATCAGGCACCCAGTCCTTACCTTCCATGCATAACTGGACAAAGTTTCTGGCGGCCTTGGGTGCCTCTTTGGACCACAGCTCAATATCGATGTCACCAGCTGAGGTCTTGATCAGAACCTGAGAAGGTAGAAGCATATCACTTTATACCAAGGCCACACGTCTGCTTGGCAGAACGTTAGCTAGCCAGCTTACTGTACTTCGTGCAGACTGTGATCTTCAGAGGAACTAATTACAGGAGCCCTGGCAAACAAGCTGGCGCTCACCTTTCCGCTTGTTGGAGGCTCTTGAATGTAAATGTTGCTCATTTTGTTGTTGACGTTAACGGACAACTCGACACCGAAAATCTGTTATCTATCTTTCAGCAGTATGAAAATATATATTTTTTCCGAAAATGCAGCACTAAATATTTGGCAAAGACTGCAAATTAGAAATGAATGTCTAAACGTGTCTCCAGCACAGCTCACTGAACCGCCATGTTGTTAAACCATGAATGCGTTGTTTACCTCGAGGCAATGGGGTGTGAGCGGCATTTACCAAGTCGATGCGTGGAAGCAGCTTCCCTAATATTTCTTTGAAGGGTGATATGGCAAATATCAATGAACTTGTTAAATATGTGTATGGAAATATATCGTAAATAAACATCTGTTAAAACATTGATGGATTATCATTTTCATATACACCCCTAAAATGTGTGGTTTGATCCGTGTGTTACACTGCGATCAACCCCCTCTCCGCCCCCCTAAAACGTTATACAGAACAGTAGCTCGCTAGCTAAAAGGAGGTTGACTAATTTATGTCGAGAAAACTCTAATTATTAAAGTTTTCTGAAAAAATAAGAGAGTCAGAAATATTAGTATGTACGAATTATTTATCAAGTAGTCAAATCAGCTCCAAATGTGTTTAAACATTTTTTTAAAATAATGTTTTAACCAAAGATGGTAGTAACCACTAACCATTTTATGTTTCCTATCGGACCTGTTTTGTAGAGGACCTACAGGGAAGTGTTTCGAAATGTATTAACGCAGCAAGGTTGTTATTTTTTTGCAATAAAGTGTGATAATGGCTGCACCAGGTATGTTTGCTCTAACATAAGACTCCTCGGTATTAATATTTTAATGGAAATTGGAGGTAGCTAGCTGTAACTATCTTTTAATGTAATGTAATGTAGTTGCCTTTTGGCAGAACTTATGGACTGCTAGTTAGCTAGCCTAGCAACTATGATCCGATTGGCTAGTATGATTGTGTTCAATGTTTTAAATAGCTAGCTCGTGTTATTTTGATAATAATCTGTGTATGACATTTTAGTCTCTCCATTCGTCTGATAACAGCTGTGTTATGTTATCTCAATGTGAATCATATACACTGAACACAAATATAAACGCAACATGTAAAGTGTTGGTCCTGTGTTCCATGAGCTGATATACAATATCCCAGAAATGTTTTGTACGTACAAAAAAAGCTTATTTCTCTCATTGTGTGCACAAATCTGCTTACGTCCCTGTTAGTGAGCATTTCTCCTTTGCCAAGGTTAACCATCAAACTGACAGGTGTGGTATAATAAATAAGCAGATTGAACAGTATGATCATTACACAGGTGCACCTTTGGGGACAATAAAAGGTCACCCTAAAATGTGCAGTTTTGTCACACAACGCCTCAAGTTTAGAGGGAGCTTGCAGTTGGCATGCTGACTGCAGGAATTCCCACTAAAGCTGTTGCTGGAGAATTGTTCATTTGTCTACCATAGGACACCGTTTTAGAGAACTGTGTAGTCTGTCCAACCAGCCTCACAACCACGGACCCTGTGAATGGCATTGTGTGGGTGAGTGGTTTGCTAATATCAACGTTGTGAACAGAGTGCTCCATGGTGGCGGTGAGGTTATGGTATGGGCAGGCAGGCATAAGCTATGGAAAAACAACACAATCTGCATTTTATCGATGGCAATTTGAATGCACAGAGATACTTTGATGAGATCCTGAGGCCCATTGTCGTGTCATTCATCCGCCGCCATCACTTCATGTTTCAGCATGATAATGCACGGCCCGGATATGATGCACGGATATGTACACAATTCCTGGAAGCTGAAAATGTCCCAGTTCTACCATGGTCTGCATACTCAGACATGTCACCCATTGAGCATGTTTGGGATGCTCTGGATTGACGACGTACAACAGAGCGTTTCAAATCCCGCCAATATCCAGAAATGCCGCACAGCCATGAAGAGTGGGACATCATTCCACAGGACACAATCAACACTAGGCGAAGGAGATGTGTTGCGCTGCATGAGAACAATGGTGGTCAGACCAGATACTGACTGGTTTTCTGATCCACACTAACCTTTTTTTTAAGGTATCTTACCAACAGTCATATGAAATCCTAAGATTAGTGCCTAATATTATTTTTTGTCAATTTACTGATTTCCTTATATGAACTGTAACTCAGTAAAGTCTTATACATTTTTTGCATAATGCGTTTATATTTATGTTCAGTATAAGAAGGAATCAGAATATACCGGCCTACGTTTTTGCGAGACTTCAACAAAGCAAAAATTGTCCCATTTCACAATGATTACATTTGTCAATGAATTTGCAGGTCCCAATAAGGACAACATCAGAGCTGGGTGCAAGAAATGTGGTTACCGTAAGTCATCTTTATTGCTTATATTATGTCTCTAGTCTGACTCTACATATTCAAGCCTTGTGAATACAATTCCAGAATGCTTCTTGTTGTCCCCTGACCCCTGAGTGTGCCATAATCATTATGTGCTAGATACACTTTCATTCTAAAGTACTTCCCTTCTTCACTCACTTTTGTACTTACTCTGGTCATTTTATCAGCGGGCCACCTGACATTCGAGTGCCGTAATTTTGTGCGTGTGGACCCCCGGAAAGACATTGTCCTAGATGTAAGCAGTACAAGCAGCGAAGAGAGTACAGAGGACGAGCAGGAGGATCTGCCTCATGACAAGCTGGGTCGGGAAGGAAAAGACTCAAAAGGTCTAAACCTCTTTTACATTTTGGAATCTCTGCTCAGCATATTGTTAGAATAATCTGAATTCCAACTGGTTACTGGTACAGACACGAATGCCATTCTGGACATATGGAACGAATCTAATGAGACCAACTACAATCCATAAGCAACCAAGGCTCTTCATGTACTCTCTGATTACTACCTCATTGATGCCTGGCGAGCTCATAACCCTAAAGCAAAAGAGTACACTTTCTATTCAAACAGGCACAAAACATTCTCCCAAATCGATTTATTACTATGACGTGCCTGCGCTTTTATTTTCTTTATTCAAGAAAATATAAATTCGACATATGAGCATATCTGATCGTCATGCTTACTACTGCCAGATACACATTCCAGATTCTCCTACAGGAGCCACAAGATGGCGCTTTAATATTTCCTAACTACAAAATCCAAATTTTCTGTGACCAATTTGAAACTGAATTGAATGAATTTGTAATTATTAACAAAAATTCAGTTGAGGATCCTCACATTTTATGGGACGCCATCAAAAACAAAAACAATGAATTTGCCATCCAACGAGTTAGACTCAACCATTTCATCCATGGTAAATGACCCAGTCATCTACTTGCTAACAAGCTTCGCAGCCATGATCAATTACTGGATATTGCAACGATTTGAATCTGAATCAGGTGAATTACTATACCCAAAGTCAAATTAATCAACTAAAGAATCTCCCGTTGCTATAAAGAATTGTACACCTCTGATTTGTAAATCCACACCAAGCCAGATTGATTCCCATTTAAAAGATCTAAGAACTCCTCTCAGTTGAGGAAGCCAGGCTTGCTGGGAGCCCAAATCTCTTTCCATGAACTTAAAAGGGCATTAGATAACATCAATAAAAGCACATCACCTGGTTGGGCTGGTATTCCTGGTACTCTATTAAAAATGTAAAAAATGTTGGAACCAATTAGGTCCACTGTTGCTTGAAATGATTAACACAGTCGTTTACAAAGATTCATTTGGAAGGGATGTTAGAACAGCACTAATTTCCCTTTTTTTATATATATATATATAAATATATATATATATATATATTATATATTATATATATATTATATATATATTATATATATATATTATATAATATATATATATATATATAATATATATATTATATATATATATTTATATATATATATATATATTATATATATATATATAAGGTAAGGATGCCATTTTCATTTGCTAAACATAGATATTAAACTTTTTTCAAAAATTCTGTCGTCTTGTCTTGCTACTTACCCAAATATTATCCGAAGATAACATCTGTTGTGTATTACATATCTCACATGCTTCATCATAAACCTCTGTCTCTCGATGCAGAAGAAGATTCTGATAGACTAGAATGGTCATATCTTTGTGACTTGGCTCGAATTTCATTAATATGACTAAAATACTAAATGACAATCCCCCATCCATAGTAATAACAAGCAATACGTGCTTTGTTCTATTCAGTATAACTAGAAGTTGCAGGCAACGTGATCCCATCTCACCTCTGCTATTTTTGTCTAACTACAATGCAGTTCAAAAGTATTTACTAAATAAACTAAAGTAAAACATTTAATGAAAAGTAACACAAAATAACAATAATGATGCTATATACAGGGGGTCAATGTGCAGGTTCGTCGAGTTAATTTGTATATGTAGGTAGGGGTAAAGTGACTATGCATGGATAATGAACAGTGAGTAGCAGCAATGTACAAAACAAGGGGGGGAGGGATGTCAATGTAAATAGTCCGGGTGGCCATTTGATTAATGGTTCATCAGTTTTATGGCTTGGGGGTAGAAGCTGTTAAGGAACCTTTTGGACCTAGACTTGGCGCGACGGTACCGCTCGCCGTGTGGTAGCAGAGAGAACAGTCTATGACTTGGGTGGCTGGAGTCTGACAATCTTTGGGGCCTTCCTCTGACACCGCCTAGTATATAGGTCCTAGATGGCAGGAAGCTTGGCCCAAGTGATGTACTGGGCTGTACGCACTACCCTCTGTTGCGTTTTACGGCTAGATGCCGAGAAGTTGCCATACCAGACAGTGATGCAACCGGTCAGGATGCTCTCGATGGTACAGCTGTAGAACATTTTGAGGATCTGGGGAACCATGCCAAATCTTTTCAGTCTCCTGGGGGGGGTATTGTCGTGCCCTCTTCATGACTATCTTGATGTGTTTGGACCATGATAGTTTGTAGGTGACGTGGACAGCAAGGAACTTAGATCTCGACCCGCTTCACTACAGCCCCGTCGATGTGAATTTGACCCTCCTTTCCCGTAGTCCATGATCAGCTCCTTTTGTCTTGCTCACGTTGAGGGAGAGGTTGTTGTCCTGGCACCACACTGCCAGGTCTCTGACCTCCTCCTCCCTATAGGCTGTCTCATCATTGTTGTGATCAAGCCTACTACTATTGTGTCGTCAGCAAACTTAATGATGGTGTTGGAGTCGTGCTTGGCCACCCAGTCGTGGTTGAACAGAGAGTACAAAAGTGGACTAACCATGCACCCCTGAGGGGCCCCCGTGTTGAGGATCAGTGTTGTAGATGTGTTGTTGCCTACTTGTAACGAAGTTCGTCTGTTGTTTGAAGAGAGTCAGACCGAAATGCAGCGTGTAGGTTACTCATGACTTTTAATGAAGATAATGCGGTACATGAAATAACAGAAGAAGAAAACAACAAACGAGTGAAACTAAATTACAGCCTATCTGGTGAATAACACAGAGACAGGTACAATCACCCACGAAATACAACGCGCACTCAGGCTGCCTAAATACGGTTCCCAATCCGAGACAACGAGAATCAGCTGACTCCAATTAGGAATCGCCTCAGGCAGCCAAGCCTAACTAGACACACCCCTAATAATACACACTCCCAATTACTACAAACCCCAATACGAAATACAACATATAAACCCATGTCACACCCTGGCCTACCCAAACATATAACAAAAACACAAGATACAATGACCAAGGCGTGACAGAACCCCCCCCTAAGGTGCGGACTCCGGGACACACCTCAAGAGCATAGGGAGGGTCCGGGTGGGCGTCTGTCCATGGTGGCGGTTCTGGCTCGGGACGTGGACCCCACTCCATAAATGTCCTAGTTCCTCCCCTTCGCGTCCTAGGATAATCCACCTTCTCCGCCGACCATGGCCTAATAGTCCTCACCCTGATCCCCACATAACTGAGGGGCAGCTCGGGACCGAGGGGCAGCTCGGGACAGAGGGGCAGCTCGGGACAGAGGGGCAGCTCGGGACAGAGGGGCAGCTCGGGACAGAGGGGCAGCTCGGGACAGAGGGGCAGCTCGGGACAGAGGGGCAGCTCGGGACAGAGGGGCAGCCCAGTACTGAGGGGCAGCCCGGTACTGAGAGGGAGCCCAGTACAGAGAGGAAGCCCAGTACTGAAAGGAAGCTCAGTACTGAGAGGAAGCTCAGGCAGGTAGTAGGCTCCGGTAAATCCTGGCTGGCTGGTGGACCTGGATGATTCAGGTTGTCTGGCCGATCTAGAAGATCTTGGCAGACTGGCACTTCTGGCGGATCCTGGCAGACTGGCACTTCTGGCGGATCCTGGCAGACTGGTGACGCTGGGCCGACTGGCGGCGCTGGGCAGACAGGAGACTCCGGCAGCGCAGGAGAGGAGAAAGGCTCTGGCTGCGCTGAACAGGCGGGAGACTCCAACAGTGCAGGAGAAGAGAAAAGCTCTGGCTGCGCTGAACAGGCGAGGCGCACTGGACGCGCTGGGCCGACTGGTAGCACTGGTGGCGCTGGACAGACAGGAGACTCCGGCAGCGCAGGAGAGGAGAAAGGCTCTGGCTGCGCTAAACAGGCGGGAGACTCCGATAGCGCAGGAGAGGAGAACAGCTCTGGTTGCGCTAAACAAGCGGGAGACTCCGGCAGCGCAGGAGGGGAGAAAAGCACTGGCTGCGCTGAACAGGCGAGGCGCACTGGAGGCCTGGTGCGTGGTGCTGGAACTGGTGGTACTGGCGCGAGGACACGCACAGGAAGCCTGGTGCGGGGAGCTGCTACCGGAGGACTGGTGTGTGGAGGTGGCACAGGATGTGCTAGACCGTGAAGACGTACTGGAGATCTTGAGAGCAGTGTAGGCACAGGACGTGCAAGGCTAGGGATGTGCACAGGAGGCCTGGTGCGTGAGGCTGGCACCAACTTCACCAGCTGACTAACACGCACCTCAGGTTGAGTATAGAGCGCTAACTCAAGTGCTATTAAATCCCCAACACGATCCGTCGGACGAATATTATATCTATAGCACCAAGCTAGCAACTCCCTCATTACTCTCCACTCCACTTTCCCCATTAACTCCTTCACAGTCTCTGCTTCGCTCACCTCTAACACTGGCTCTGGTTCAGGTCTCCTCCTTGGCTCCTCACGATGAACAAGGAGAGTTGGCTCAGGTTTATCTCCTGACTCAGCCATACTCTCCCTAAACCCCCCCCCAATAATTTTTTTGGGGTGACTTTCCGGTTTCCAACCGCGTCGCCGTGCTGCCTCCTCATACATGCGCCTCTCTGCTTTAGCTGCTTCTATTTCCTCCTTGGGACGGCGATATTCTCCCGGCTGCGCCCAGGGTCCTTTACCGTCTAATTCCTCCTCCCATGTCCAAATCTCCAAATGATGCAGTCTCTCCCATTGCAACTGCTCTTCACGATTAACAGGGAGAGTAGGCTCAGGTCTGTTTCCTGACTGTTTCCACTCTCTGCGCTTTCCCCCGTTACCTTCGGTTTTCGCTCTGTATAGCAATGCTTTCCTTCTCGATTCCATATGTGTATAGCCCTCTTCGCATTGCTGTAGGGAATCCCAGGCGGGCTCCTGCACTCGCTCTGGGTCGGCCGCCCACCTGTCGATTTCTTCCCACGTCGTATAATCCCTGCTTCTGCCGTCCATAACGTCCTCCCTTAGATCCTGCCAGTTCACACGCTGCTCGGTCTGTGAATGGTGGTGGGTGATTCTGTAACGAAGTTCGTCTGTTGTTTGAAGAGAGTCCGACCGAAATGCAGCGTGTAGGTTACTCATGACTTTTAATGAAGATAATGCGGTACATGAAATAACAGAAGAAGAAAACAACAAACGAGTGAAACTAAATTACAGCCTATCTGGTGAATAACACAGAGACAGGTACAATCACCCACGAAATACAACGCGCACTCAGGCTGCCTAAATACGGTTCCCAATCCGAGACAACGAGAATCAGCTGACTCCAATTAGGAATCGCCTCAGGCAGCCAAGCCTAACTAGACACACCCCTAATAATACACACTCCCAATTACTACAAACCCCAATACGAAATACAACATATAAACCCATGTCACACCCTGGCCTACCCAAACATATAACAAAAACACAAGATACAATGACCAAGGCGTGACACTGCTCTTATTGTCAAAATGAATATATAACTCCAGAATTTCTGGAGTTCAGTGCTTTCCTTGTCTCCCACTACTGGCTATTGTGAAAAAAATCCATCGTGCGGTTTCGAAATGTATATGGCAAGGTAAGTGATCACGGATAAAATTATCAATCTTACAAAGAGGGAAAGACGTTGGAGGAATATCCGTACCAAACTTTAAATTGTATTTCCAGGCACTAGCATTTCATCCCATCGTAAATTGGTTTAGATGTGATTTCTTCCAGCCCCTGGCTGAGTATGGAGAGAAATACAGTGTATCCTATTGCCCTGGAAGAGGTGCTCTTCACTGATAGACTATATATACACTGCTCAAAAAAATAAAGGGAACACATCCTTGATCTGAATGAATTAAATATTCTTATTAAATACTTTTTCTTTACATAGTTGAATGTGTTGACAACAAAATCACACAAGTTATCAATGGAAATCAAATTTATCAACACATGGCGGTCTGGATTTGGAGTCACACTCAAAATTAAAGTGGAAAACCACACTACAGGCTGATCCAACTTTGATGTAATGTCCTTAAAACAAGTCAAAATGAGGCTCAGTAGTGTGTGTGGCCTCAATGTGCCTGTATGACCTCCCTACAACACCTGGGCATGCTCCTGATGAGGTGGCGGATGGTCTCCTGAGGGATCTCCTCCCAGACCTGGACTAAAGCATCCGCCAACTCCTGGACAGTCTGTGGTGCAACGTGGCGTTGGCGGATGGAGCGAGACATGATGTCCCAGATGTGTTCACATGGAGTCTGTTTCTGACCGTTTGAGCAGACGCATGCACATTTGTGGCCGGCTGGAGGTCATTTTGCAGGGCTCTGGCAGTGCTCCTCCTGCTCCTCCTTGCACAAAGGCGGAGGTAGCGGTCCTGCTGCTGGGTTGTTGCCCTCCTACGGCCTCCTCCACATTTCCTGATGTACTGGTCTGTCTCCTGGTAGCGCCTCCATGCTCTGGACACTACGCTGACAGACACAGCAAACCTTTTTGCCACAGCTCGCATTGATGTGCCATCCTGGATGAGCTGCACTACCCGAGCCACTTGTGTGGGTTGTAGACTCCGTCTCATGCTACCACTAGAGTGAAAGCACCGCCAGCATTCAAAAGTGACCAAAACATCAGCCAGGAAGCATAGGAACTGAGAAGTGGTCTGTGGTTATCACCTGCAGAACCACTCCTTTATTGGGGGTGTCTTGCTAATTGCCTATAATTTCCACCTGTTGTCTATTCCATTTGCACAACAGCATGTGAAATGTATTGTCAATCAGTGTTGCTTCCTAAGTGGACAGTTTGATTTCACAGAAGTGTGATTGACTTGGAGTTACATTGTGTTGTTTAAGTGTTTATTTTTTTGAGCAGTGTACAAAGTATGTGGGCACCCCTTCAAATGAGTGGATTCTGTATTTAAAGCACACCGCCATGCAATCTCCATAGACAAACATTGGCAGTAGAATGGCTCAGTGATCCATAGAGCAGCCCTGGTCAACTGTAAGTGCTATCATTGTGAAGTGGAAACGTCTAGGAGCAACAACGGCTCAGCTGCGAAGTGGTAGGCCGAACAAGCTCACAGAATGGAACTGCCGAGTGCTGAAGCGCGTACTCATAAACATCGTCTGTCCTTGGTTGCAACACTCACTACCAAGTTCCAAAATATTTGTTTGTCGGGAGCTTCATGAAATGGGTTTCCATGGCCGAGTATTTGCGCACAAAAGCCTAAGATCTCCATGCGCACTGCCAAGCGTCGGCTGGAGTGGTGTAAAGCTCACCACCATTGGACTCTGGAGTGATGAATCACGCTTCACCATCTGGCAGTCCAACGGACAAATCTAGGTTTGGTGGATGCCAGGAGAACGCTACCTGCCTGAATGCATAGTGCCAACTGTAAAGCTTGAAATGTTGACTCAAATGCTGCCCACAGTTGTGTCATGTTGGCCGGATGTCCTTTGGGTGGCGGACCATTCTTGATACTAACGGGAAACTGTTGAGGATGAAAAACCCAGCAGTGTGTCAGTTCTTGACACGAACCGGTGCGCCTGGCACCTACTACCGCACTTAAATATTTTGTCTTGTCCTTTCACCCTCTGTATGGCACACATACACAATCCATGTCTCAAGGCTTAAAAATCAGTCTTGAACCTGTCTTGAACCTGTGGAATGGTAAGGATTTTTCTGTGGGGGGTGGAAAACATGGTTTCTGGGTGGGGGGGCAGGCGGGAGGTGGGTGGTTGGTTGGAGGGAGACATGTTGATTGGGGGAAGGGGTTAGAGGCAATCCCCCCCCCCCTTTTCTCTTTTACTTACTACATTTGTTACTTTTTAGGCTCTGTGATGCGAGCTAACCATTTAAAGTAGATGAGTTTGTATATTGTGCATTAGCCCCCCCCCCCCCCAAATACAAAAATGTATAAAGGTTTGGTCACAGAGAAAAAGGTCAATACAGTACAACCGTCAATAGTTATTTTATAACAGACTACTCAGCACTGCTTTGGTCACTGTTATAACAGGCTCTGCTGTGTTACTATGTTATAACACAGTTACATGACCCTGCTTAGTTGTCTATCAATCCTTGGCTTCCATCAACTGTGTTGCTCTCACTTTTGTTCAAGTGTTTTTGTCTGAATGGCTTTGTGCATTTGTCCTGATTGCTGTAGGTCCCCAGGAGGACACCAGGAAAGTTAAACACAAGAGGAGGAAGAGTAAAGACAGAAAGTCTGAAAGAAAGAGGTACGTCACATTCGTTTCTCTCCGGTATGTATGAGAAATAATCATGCATGGTGGTAGTGTTATGTCTAATCACTGTGGATGGCACAATCTCCCGTAGGTCTTATTCATCGAGTGACGAAGAGGAGAGCAAGAAGAGAAAGAAACACAAAAGCCACAAGAAAAAAGGCAAAAAGGAAAAGAAAGAAAAGAAGGAACGTCACAAGAAGAAGCAGAAGAAGAAAGGTGAACCGTCCTCGTCTGACAGCTCCAGCGGGTGCTCTGACACTGATTGAGAAGATGGAACGTTCAAGGGACAGATTTACTGAAGTGTTTGTTTACTCGTCATTTTACGGAGGAATCGATCGAGCTAAAGACATTAGATTGTATTTCGATCCACTTTACCTTTAAGATATTATTCCTTTTTCTTCAACTTTGATTTTCTTTTCTTTGATGTTTTATGTCCTGTGGAAAGTAATAGGTGCAGACACTGAGTATATCTGGCCCTTGTGTGTCACAGAATCAAGGACCATCTGTAAGGCTGGTCAATATAGCTTCTGCTACAAATGAAACAATGGACCCAGATTTACTGTCACTGGTTTGACTTTGGTGAACACTGAAACGTTTGGATGGAATTTGTTTTTAAAAGGCATTATGTAGATTGATAGCGTCAAGATTTGACCATTTATTAGTGAACCATCTGAACTTTTTATTTTCCAAGTGTTGATCTTTCAAGTTACCAGAATGGGATAGGCAAATGTAGTAAGCAAGACATTTCTGTATTTTCCATTTTTAGGAAGGTATTAAGGTGGTAATGCATCCAGATTTGATGTCATTCATTTAGTAGAAAACTGTAATAAAACAATCCTATTACATTTCTGTGTCTGAGCTCTTTGAAGTGAAAGTGATTATTATATTCAATATACGATGGGAAAATATATTTTGCTGTTTGAGAAATGCAGAGACATTGAGGAATTGACTTCTTTTCAATCTTCTGATATTTATGAAATGGCTTTTGGAGGCAAGACGTGCAGAAGTGTATCTCCATCCTACACACAGTACCCCTGGTGTTTTGCGGGTACTATTTAATGAAACTGCCAGTTGAGGACTTGTGAGGCATCTGTTTCTCAAACTAGACACTAAAGTACTTGTCCTCTTGCTCAGTTGTGCACAGGGGCCTCCCACTCCTCTTTATATTCTGGTTAGAGCCAGTTTGCGCTGTTCTGTGAAGGAGTAGTACACAGCTTTGTACGGGGTCTTCAGTTTCTTGGCAATTTCTCTGTAATTTCTTGCATGGAATATCCTTAATTTCTAAGAACAAGAATAGAGTGATGAGTTTCAGAAGAAATGTCTTTATTTCTGGCCATTTTGTGCCTGTAATTGAACTCACAAATGCTGATGCTTCAGATACTCAACTAGTCTAAAGAAGGCCAGTTTTATTGCTTCTTTAATCAGAATAAGTTTTCAGCTGTACCAACAATTGCAAAGGGGTTTAGCCTTTTAAAATTATAAACTTGGATTAGCTAACACAACGTGCCATTGGAACACAGGAGTGATGGTTGCTGATAATGGGCCTCTGTACACCTATGTAGATATTCCATTAAAAAACAGCCCTTTCCAGCTGCAATAGTCATTTACCACATTAACAATGTCTACACAATTTCTTTGCTTTTCTTTCAAAAACAAGGGCATTTCTAAGTGACCCCAAACTTTTGAACGGTAGTGTGTGTGTGTGTATATATATATATATGTGTCTATATACATATATGTATGTGTATATATACATATGTATGTGTATATATACATATGTATGTGTATATACATATATATATATATGTGTATATATATATATATATATATATATATATATACATATGTATGTGTATATATATATATATATATACACATATGTATGTGTATATATATATATATATATATATATATACATATGTATGTGTATATATATATATATATATACATATATACATATGTATGTGTATATATATATATATATATATATATATATATATATATATATATATATATATATATACACACACAGTGGGGCAAAAAAAGTATTTAGTCAGCCACCAATTATGCAAGTTCTCCCACTTAAAAAGATGAGAGAGGCCTGTAATTTTCATCATAGGTACACTTCAACTATGACAGACACAATTAGGGAAAAAATCCAGAAAATCACATTGTAGGATTTTAAATGAATTTATTTGCAAATTATGGTGGAAAATAAGTATGGTGCAGCTGTATAACTATTTGAGGATCTGGGTACCCATGACAAATCTTTTCAGTCTCCTGGGGGGGGGTGTTGTTCTGCCCTCTTCACAACTGTCTTGGTGTGTTTGGACCTTGATAGTTTGTTGGTGATGTGGACACCAAGGAACTTGAAACTATCGACCCGCTCCACTACAGCCATGTCGATGTTAATGGGGGCCTGTTCGGCTCACCTTTTCCTGTAGACCACGATTAGCTCCTTTGTCTTACTGATATTGAGGGAGAGGTTGTTGTCCTGGCACCACACTGCCAGGTCTCTGACCTCCTGCGGGGCCAGATGGATTACCAGGACGTGTACTCAAAGCATGCTCGTACCGTTACACCTGGCAAGTGTCTTCACAGACATTTTCACATGACCGAGTCTGTAATATCTACATGTTTCAAGCAGACCACAATAGTCCCTGTGCCCAAGGAAGAGGAGGTCACCTGCCTAAATGATTTACCGCCCCGTAGCACTCACGTCGGTAGCCATGAATTGCTTTGAAAGGCTCCCGGATACCATAGACCCACTCCAATTCGCATACTGTCCCAACAGATCCACAGATGACACAATCTCAATCACACTCCACATTGCCCTTTCCCACCTGGACAAATGGAACACCTATGTGAGAATGCTGTTCATTGACTACAGCTCAGCGTTCAACACCATAGTGCCCTCAAAGCTCATCACTAAGCTAAGGAACCTGGGACTAAACACCTCCCTCTGCAACTGGATCCTGGACTTCCTGACAGGCTGCACCCAGGTGGTGAGGGTAGGTAGCAACACATCTGCCACGCTGATCCTCAACACTGGAGGTCCCAAAAGGTGCGTGCTCAGTCCCCTCCTGTACTCCCTGTTCACCCACGACTGCATGGCCAGACACCATCATTAAGTTTGCAGACGACACAGCAGTGGTAGGCCTGATCACCGACAACGACGAGACAGCCTATAGGGAGGAGGTCAGAGACCTGGCCGGGTGGTGCCAGAATAACAACCTATGTGGACTACAGGAAAAGGAGCACCCCAGCCATAAACTGTTCTCTCTACTACCACATGGCAAGCGGTACCGGAGTGCCAAGTCTAACCCGGACTATTTGCATTGTGTTCACCCCCCCCCCAACCCCTCTTTTACGCTGCTGCTACTCTCTGGCTAACCGGGCGATCTGCATTGTGTCCCACACCACCTGCTCTTTTTATGCTACTGCTACTCTCTGTTCATGATATATGCATTGTCACTTTAACCATACCTACATGTACATACTACCTCAATAAGCCTGACTAACAGGTGTCTGTAGCCTTGCTACTCTTATTTTCAAATGTCGTTTTACTGTTTTATTTATTTTCTTACCTACACACAGACAACACACCTTTTTTTCACACTATTGGTTAGAGCCTGTATGTAAGCATTTCACTGTAAGGTCTACACCTGTTGTATTCGGCACACGTGACAAATAAACTTTGATTTGATTCCTCTGCTCTGTGTGTCTTGTGTTGTTTCCACCCGGGCCAGTGTGAGTGGATCTACAACCCAGATGATGCTATCTGCTGCGTGGCCTGCTCAGAGAAATCCACCGGGAAGATCTTCGCCTACGACGGACGGGGAAGCAACGAGAAGCTCCATACCTTCGACAAGATACACTCCTCTCCGCTGTCCCAGGTCCGCCTCAACACCAGATACAGGCTCATCGTTTCTGCAGAAAAGGCTGGAATGCTGGAGTATTGGACCGACCTACCCAGGTCAAATTCCCCTGGCACGTGGACTGGGAGTATAAGACTGGCACAGACTTGTATGAGTTTGCCAAAAACGAAACCTAACCAACCAGCCTGTCCTTCTCCCACGACGGTAAGATGTCTACTATCGCCACCGACAGGAAAGTCAGGATCTTCCGCTTCCTGACGGGAAAACCGATGAGGGTGTTTGATGGGCCGTTATCGGTAAGTTCCTAACTTTCACAATCGGGTCTTTACTTTATTTCACATTGCTATTAATAAACTGTGCTATATCTTATAATCAAGAGATTTGTCATTTTAAGTCACAAGATACTGACAAATTGGTAGCCAATTCACTGTTTCCCACATTTTCCAGTGCATTTATCTGAACTGTGGTAATTTCTCTGACCTGGTCCTTTTAGATGCCCAGAGCTGCAGCAGATGAAGCAGCAGCTACCAGACATGGGAGTTTGGTCAGCGGATGGCGGTAGAGAGGGAACTGGAGAAGGTGGACGAGATTAGGCTCACCAGCATCATCTTTGACGAGACGGGTCACTTCGTCCTCTACAGAACCATGCTGGGCATCAAGGTCATCAATGTGGAGAACCAACAGGTAGCGTTTGAATGGTCAAAATGCACTTCACAGTAATACCCTCTAAACACAGTGGTTGTCAGCCTTGGAGAGCTACAGAGTGAGCAGGCTTTTGTACCAGCCCTGCACTAAAAAACCCTAAGTCGATTTATCAAGCTCTTGATGATAAATCGATTAGTTGAATCAGTTGTTTAAGGCTGGACTGATGTATTTGTCACCTGTGTGTGGTCAGGTGTGTGCGTATCCTGGGGAAGTTAGAGGACAGCCGTGTGGTGAAGCTCAGCCTGTTCCAGGGGGTTGCGTGCAACACAGCTCCCACCATCGAGATGAAGGCATCAGACAACCCGGCCCTGCAGAGCACAAAGCCAGACCCAACAATCTTCTGCACTGCCTTCAAGAAGAACCGCTTCTACATGGTGAAAATTCAGTCAACTTTTTTTTTGTCCTGGAAGGGCAATTGTAGCCCCTGTAAAAGAGAAACGGTATATTACTGTTGCTCTCTTGTAGTTACATTCTTTGACATATTTTGACCCGCATTCTATCATTTCTGTCACTACAACTTCCTTTCTCTTGGTAGTTCTCCAAGAGGAGAGCCAGAGGACACCAAGTGTGCCGAGTCAGAGACGTGTTCAACGAGAAGCCGTCTGAGGAGGTGATGGCTGCTACCCAGGCTGAGGGGCCCAATTTGCAATGCCAAAGGCTCTGTCTGTTAACTTTCCTCAGAACCTACAGTGTTGCATTTGATTGTCTCACCAGTCGGTGTGCTATTATTACATTCCTTTTTTTAAAGTAAAAGTCTTGGATTATTCAAGAATGCATCTTGCTGTCTCTCATTCCATGTGTCCTCTTTTCTTGGATGTGTGAAATGAATAAAGCAGGGTTTTATTTGGGACCATTCAGGGGAACATTACAGAACGTTCAGATAGAATCATGTTAGATATTTCTATCTACAACTTCTCTGGATGGGTCAGACCATATTCAGACATTCATCAGTTTGTTTTTATTTAATAGCGTCACATTATGAATAATTTACAAAAAACATCAAGTCCGAGTAACAAATGTGCGGCTGTGCACTGTGCTTCTAAACGTTTCAAAATCACATCAGAAATGGAAGATTTCGCAAATCAAGAGATCCGTTAAGAGTAGAGGGAAAGGCTTCTTCACATGTGCCTTTTTGCTTCTTTTTTTTTACACATACAAGAAGTAGTAAACACTATAGCAATAAGGAAAGTTCATTCTAACCAAAGGATGGTTCCGCGATACAACAAGAGGCATTGAAAGAGCGTTACTACAGGTGGGTAATGTAGTATTTTACTAAAAATGCAGACTGTGCTAAAACAGAAAATCGAACAAATGTTATTACAGAACTCAACCTGGAGTCCTATAGTCGACAGCAGATATTATTTTTCATTTGGTTTCAAACGAAGCCAGGGTCACATTCAGTAGGGCACAACATCATGGTACATTCAGATAAATATTGTGTGAAAATCATCCTGTCAATTAATGAAGGAATCATGTCAGCGCTAAACATTTATCTGCAACGTTGCACCGTCCTGAACACAACCCACATGCACCAATGCATTCTTCACAACAAAAAACACTCCACAAAACAAGAGGCAAAAATTTAGCTCAGATGTTTCACCAGAGATACAATATCTCGGCTGTTTCAATCAACTCAAAATGGATTGATACAGATTTCAGTAAACTGCATTATTTAACGTAACAGACACTTCTCAACCAAAGTAAATAATAGCTGAATCCAAACCTTCACCGCTTGTGTTATTTTCAGACCGTATGCTGCATTACATAAAATCATCAGTCAAGTGCATTGGTACCGAAGATCGGGTAAGCATCAGGTAAGAAGTTTAGGTTGGTATTTGGAGAAACTGGTCTCTAGGGTATCAATGGGTTATGGGGTAGTTCTAGGGTAAGAGGATAAGGGGTGAGACTGGGTACCACAAGTCAGTCATCAGGGGAGGTTTAGGCCACGTCCAGCACGCCTGCAGCCACCAGCTGTCGGGACAGCCAGTCCAGGCCCTCGTAGAGCCCTGTGCCGCTGCGGGCGTCACAGCCTTGGATGTGCCAGCTCCTCCCACAGCACAGCTTGTGAAGGCTCAGAAGCTCCGTCATCTCCTCCACTGACTCAGCCCCGGGGACATCCTGCAGATGAGGATAGAGGAATCAATGACTTGATCATCTTTGTGTGTGTGTGTGTGTGTGTGTGTGTGTGTGTGTGTGTGTGTGTGTGTGTGTGTGTGTGTGTGTGTGTGTGTGTGTGTGTGTGTGTGTGTGTGTGTGTGTGTGTGTGTGTGTGTGTGTGTGTGTGTACTTGTTTCTTGGACCAGAGGGCTGCGTGTGTACCTGTTTGTTGGCGAAGATGAGCAGCAGGGCGTCTCTCAGCTCTTTCTCGGTCAGCAGTTTCGCCAGCTCACTGTGGGCCTCCATCAGCCTGTCTCTGTGACAGCTGTCAATCACAAACACCACCGCTGGAGAGATAAACTGAGAAAGTCAGGGCCCTATTCATTCATAACCTGTTTCCAGGTTTCCTGGATGAGTAAAAAAAAATAATTTACTGAAAAAGTTTTGTATAACATACTGGATTTTCAAATTCTCTCTTCAAAAGCAGTACATTTGTCATATGTATTGATACAGTAAGGGAAGCAGGTAATATGAAAGAAAGAGGCTAGACAGATACACTCTTTATATAAAGTATAAGGACACCCTTTCAAATGAGTGGATTGGGCTATTTCAGCCACACCAGTTGCTGATAAGTGTATAAAATCGAGCACACAGCCATGCAATCTCCATAGACAAACAATGGCAGTAGAATGTCCCGTACTGATAAGCTCAGTGACTTTCAACGTGGCACCGTCATAGGATGGCACCTTTCCAACAAGTCAGTCATCGTCAGACAAGAACTGTTCGTCGGTAGCTTCACGAAATGAGTTTCCATGGCCGAGCAGCCACAAGGCGAAGAGCACCATCCGCAATACCAAGCGTCGGCTGGAGTGGTGTAAAGCTCGCCGCATTGGCCTCTGGAGCAGTGGAAATGCGTTCTCTAGAGTTATCAATCACGCTTCATTATCTGGCAGTCCGACAGACGAATCTGGGTTTGCGAATGCCAGAACGCCACCTGTCCCAATGCACAGTGCCAACTGTAAAGTTTGGAGGAGGAAGAATAATGGTCTGGGGCTGTTTCTCATGGTTTGGGCTAGGCCCCTTAGTTCCAGTGAAGGGAAATCATAACGCTACAGCATACAATGACATTCTAGACGATTCTGTGCTTCCAACTTTGTGGTAACAGTTTAGGGAAGGCCCTTTCCTGTTTCAGCATGACAATGCCCCCATGCACAAAGCGAGGTCCATACAGAAATGGTTTGTCGAGATTGGTGTGGAAGAACTTGACTGGCCTGCACCTCAACCCCATCGAACACCTTTGGGATGAATTGGAAAGCTGACTGCGAGCCAGGCCTAATCACCCAACATCAGAGCTCGACCTCTAAATGATCTTGTGGTTGAATGGAAGTCCCCGCAGCAATGTTCCAACATCCAGAAGAGTGGAGGCTGTTATAGCTGCAAAAGGGGGACAAACTCCATATTAATGCTCAACAAGCAGGTGTCCACATACTTTTGACATTGTAGTGTACCTTGTGTGTTCAGGTAATAGTGCTTCCAGAGAGGTCGTAGCTTATGTTTCCCACCAACATCCCAGATGGTGAACTTGAGATTCTTATACTCCACTGTCTCCACATTAAAACCTAGAGATGACAAGAAGGAATGGCTAATGTCAATACAATTCAGGTAAATAAGTCGCTCTGGATAAGAGCGTCTGCTAAATGACTTAAATGTAAATGTCATGTAAAAATGCATAATTTGACACATGCCTACATGACAACGACTGTTGTGGGTTTACCTATGGTAGGGATGGGCTGCATAAACTCGTCCTGTTTCAGCTTGAAGAGGATGGTGGTTTTCCCGGCACTATCCAGTCCCAGGGTCACCACCCGGATCTCCATCTTTGGACCAATGTGGACCCGGTTGTCCTGGAACAGAGAAAAACCATGTCGTCTAAAGGAGGTAACTAATTATCTTTCAATGGAGAGTGTGCCAAGTCTTGAATTCCTACAGAGTAGAGCAGAGTGCTGTACCTTGGTGAAGGTGACGGGGATACCAGCGTCTAGCTGGATGTGGTCGGCCAGCTCAGTGAACTGCTGCTGCTGTTTCTGCAGAGTCTCCAATAGTCTGTTGATCTCCTGCTTGGCCAGAACCACCCTGCAGTCATCCTACCGAGAGAGACGGGAAAGACATCAGTCATGATTACTGGGATGTTTTGTGATACTTGCAGGCAAGAATGCTTGATCTTGCTGTGACAATTCTGACATTTTATATGGCAATATGCAATGATTTTGTTGAATTTTTCACAAATGCGCTGACAAGGGGAAGTGGCTTGACGTGTGACTTGATTGAACCATATTATGTGGTAAATGTGCAGTAATTGGTTGAGAATGCGAGCCCTCTTTTTTTGCTGCGGTGATGAGTCAGTTTTGTCCAATAATATTGCGATGAATTGACTGTTTTATGCTGAAATAGTGCAGTGATTAGTGAAACTGGCAAGCCCTCTGATAATATTGTTGATTTTGGGCATTGTTGATTTTAAAAAATATATATAAAAATTTTTGCTATCGTAGAATCCAGGAGGGACTGTCCAATTGAACACGCACACAGAAGACCCCAGGAAGAACATAGCGGTGCAAAGCTGCTTATTGAAAACGACGGCACCTTCCGGTGCAAGCAGAGATTGCGTTCCTACGGTGTGCTCTAGATTCTATCCCCCATTTTGGCTCCTACCTGCTGCAGAGTTCTCTCACAGTGCAGGCAGGCAGTGGAGACCTGGGAAAGCAGGATGGCCATGTCCTCCTGCTGCTGCCGGAGCCAGATGAGTCTCTCTCTGACGTGGGCATCCACTACGCTGAGCGCCATCTCCTCCTGTCTGCACAGTGTCTCGTGGAGGTCGGCGAAGTAGGCCCGTACGCAGGACCGGGCGCTCTCTGCCGTGCCTGGGACCTGGGGAACACCCACAGACGACTGAGTCCATCAGGAATACACACAGCATGAGGAAAGATACACTAGGATTAAACGTAAGCTATTTCATGACTTTTTTTTGAAGGAAACAACGTTTGAGGACTTTTAAAATGTAGCCATTGTAAATTGGTAAACACAGTAACAGCTTTACATTGATTATACCTCAATTGCCTAGCTATCCTCTTTGACAACTAAAACTTATTCTGTTGTATAGAATGCAAAAAAATCATCCACTGCCAGCTGTTCTTACATGTTCAGTGTGTGCCATGCCGATGCCGTCATCCACGGTCTGTTCCCCTCCCTCAATCTGCTGTACGATCCCAACCAGCTTCCTGGAATACTCCGACACCTCCTCTGTGAACGTCCGGATACAGTGGGCCATGTCCAGGATGGATGCACGGATCTGATTGGCTTCTGCCTCCAGAACCACATGCTACAGGAAGGAAGCAATCAGTAAGGAGAAATTAAATCAAATCATAGCAGTTGAACAGCCTCAACCTTCCTGCCTCAACACCATAGTACCCGCCAAGCTCTTCACTAAGCTCAGGGCCCTGGGTCTGAACCCCTTCCTGTGCAACTGGGTCCTAGACTTACTGACGGGCCGACCCCATGTGGTGAAGGGAGGCAATAGCACCTCCGCCACGCTGATCCTCAACACGGGAGCCCCACAGGGGTACGTGCTCAGCCCACTCCTTTACTCCCTGTTCACCCATGACTACGCACCAGTGTTTCCATTAGCTGGCAAATGCCGGCAAAAAAAATGAAAAGCGGATAAATAAAAAAAAACTGTCGCCGGCCAAATTGTCCCGGAGAAGAAACGACACTACTCCACTACAGAGCTGTGAGTCTCGCTCTTCCCTTTCATCCTTGAGCTGTTTCTACAACTCGGAGTTCACCTGTGGTAAATTCAATTGATTGCATGTGATTTGGAAAGGCACACACCTGTCTATATAAGGTTCCACAGGTGACAGTGCATGTAAGAGCAAAAACCAAGCAATGAGGTCAAAGGAATTGTCAAAGAGCTCCGAAACATGATTGTGCCTAGGCCTAGATTTAACTAGGCAAGTCAGTTAAGAACAAATTCTTATTTTCAATGACTGCCTAGGAACTGGCTGTTCAGGGGCAGAACAACAGATTTGTACCTTGTCAGCTCGGGGATTTGAACTTGCAACCTTCTTGTTACTAGTCCAACGCTCTAACCACTAGGCTACCCTGCCACCCCAAGATCTGGGAGCAAGGGTACCAAAACATTTATGCAGCATTGAAGGTCCCCAAGAACACAATGGCCTCCAACATTCTTAAATGGTAGAAGTTTGGAACCACCAAGTCTCTTCCTAGAGCTGGCCGTCCGGCCAAACTGAGCAATCAGTGGAGAAGAGCCTTGGTCAGGGAGGTGACCAAGAACCCGATGGTCACTCTGACAGAGCTCCAGAGTTCCTCTGTGGAGATGGAGGAACCTTCCAGAAGGACAAACATCTCTGCAGCACTCCACCAATCAGGCCTTTATGGTAGAGTGGCCAGACAGAAGCCACTCCTCAGTAAAAAGGCACATGACAGCCTGTTTGGAGTTTGCCAAAAGGCACCTAAAGGACAAGATGATTCTCTGGTCTGATGAAACCAGGATTGAACACTTCGGCCTGAATGCCAAGCGTCACGTCTGGAGGAAACCTGACACCATCCCTACGGTGAAGCATGGTGGTAGCAGGGAGGGACACTAGTCAGGATCGAGGGAAAGACAAACGGAGCCAAGTACAGAGAGATCCTTGATGAGAATCTGCTCCAGAACGCTTAGGACCACAGACTGGAGCGAAGGTTCACCTTCCAACAGGACAACGACCATAAGCACACAGCCAAGGCAACGCAGGAGTGGCTTCGGAACAAGTCTCTGAATGTCCTCGAGTGGCCCAGCCAGAGCCCGGACTTGAATCCGATCGAACAACTTGCCACCCCCATCTAGCCAGCTAACTAGCTGGGTGAGAGTACTTGACGTCGTTCACTGAGGGTCAGTGCTACCTGGGAACCTTGGGACATCCCTAGGCAAAACACTGACCTTAACCCCTCCCATAACCGTGAACCTTGCCATTTTAAAATGTCAACTTCAATGGAATGGCGACGTCCCAAGGATCCCAGCTAGCAAGGACAGTTTACTGATGCAACGTGTAGGGCGAGTGCCAGCACCACATTTTGTGATTGATGTTTTTCTTTTCAAATGACAACAAAATACCAATACATTGAAAATGTGTCCAATGCGGTGTTCCAGCTGGCTAGCATGAGGCAGCTCAGTCTTCAGAGTCTAGGCATTTTGTTTGCTGGAATCATTGCCGTTTATCCTCCCATTCGCTAGAGTAACAGTTTTTCTATTTTAAAAAATTCAAAGTATTTCTGGTGCTCTTAAATTGTTATTTGGTGCTTACATTAATATTCTTTGTAGGGCAGTTTTCAGCACAATCAATACAAAAAAAGGTTTTATTGGTCATCTGTGAATATTGCCACTCTAAAATCAGAATTGTATCAGATCAATAAATTCCATATCGGTCGGGTTCTAATAAAAACATATTGTTGTCTCCAGTGGGTCTCGTTGCTATGAATTCTCCAAGCGGACTCATCCTCCTGCCGTACCTTGTGTCCCTGGTGCTTGCCGTACTCTTTGCACACGCAGCACATGAGCGGCCCAGGCTGGCAGATCTCCTCCTGACAGACAAACTCGATAGCGTGGACCTGATGCTGCGGGCACAGAGTCTTCTCGTGGGGCTTGTCTGCCAGGGGTACCCGCCGGTGCTTGGCCAGGGTGCGGGTGGAGTGGGTGAGCTGGGAGCAGTTGGCACACAAGTGGGTGGCACACACCGTGCAGTACATAGATGCCGTGTGGCTCTCGTCCTCGTCACAGCGGATTACACTCTGGAAGGAAAGGGAAGAACATAGAATAGTGTTACTTCCTTAATGACAACGCATGAAATGTATGTTTAGCTGGATGATGAAATGTAAATAAATAAATAAATAAAACAGGCAGATCAAAGCAAAGTCCCATGTTGCCTTCACCTATCCTCTGTGTTTTCAGATAGTTGCAGATGACAGATGGGAACCCAGGGCAGGGGTAACTACTGCCTACCTCTCCCATGCCTTTGAGGGACTCCTCGGCCACGCCCAACTGGTTGGACGCTCCATTCTGCAGCCTCTCCAGAAGTTCCAGCAGAGCAAAGTTCTTCTTCAAACCCCACACACCAGAGTCACCTGGGAGAGAGAGAGAGCGAGAGATGGATGTCACAACACCGTCACACAGACCAGAGTATGTGAGCCATTGGAAATCCCACACATCGCTCGTGGAGCTGTCTTTGCGCACCGCTCTGTGGTTCAACGCCCATTCCCCTGCTCTGCAAAAAAAAAAAAAAAAAAAAAGAGAACAGCGCTCACAATTTTTTTCCTTTAAAATGTAGCTCAGACCAAGACTCCCTTTTTGTTTAACAATAGCCTATATAGAAACCAAAACGTGACGCATGGGCTGATTAGTTGTCTTGCTATCAATTACACAGGCTGTGTGACCTATTTCTTTGTTGACTCTTAACATCTCTGCGCATTAGTGGTGGGGTAGGCTAAATAAATACAACAGAATAGGCCTTATTAGGGGAATAGTGGTGAAATGAAAAAATGCTGGGCAGAGAACACCCAGAGCTCGTGGCTGAGCAGTACCGGAGTGAAATTGGAGCAGGAGAGAAGGCAGAATCGATCCATTACAGCCAAATTACACACGCTCCACTAACACAGGTAATCCCAAACTGGGGCATGCACAACGATTTATTTCAGCTTTTAATTCTTTCATCACATTCCCAGTGGGTCAGAAGCTTACATATACTTAATTAGTCTTTGGTAGCATTGCCTTTAAATTGTTTAACTTGGGTCAAATGTTTCAGGTAGCCTTCCACAAGCTTCCCATTGATTTGGGTGCATTTTGACCCATTCCTCCTGACAGAGCTGGTGTAACCGAGTCAGGTTTGTAGGCCTCCTTGCTCACACATGCCTTTTCAGTTCTGCACATTTTCTATAGGATTGAGGTCAGGGCTTTGTGATGGCCACTCCAATAACTTGACTTTGTTGTCCTTAAGCCATTTTGCCACAACTTTGGAAGTATGCTTGGGGTCATTGTCCATTTGAAAGAGCCATTTGCGACAAAGCTTCCTGACTGACTGTCTTGAGATGTTGCTTCAATATATCCACAATTTTCCGTCCTCATGCCGCCATCTATTTTGTGAAGTGCACCAGTCCCTCCTGCAGCAAAGCTCCCCCACAACATGATGCTGCCACCCCCATGCTTCATGGTTGGGATGGTATTCTTCGGCTTGCAAGCCTCCCCCTTTTTCCTCCAAACATAACGATGGTCATTATGGCCAAACAGTTCTATTTTTGTTTCTTCAGACCAGAGGACATTTCTCCCAAAAGTACTATCTTTACCCCATGTGCAGTTGCAAACCGTAGTCTGGCTTTTTTGTGGCTGTTTTGGAGCAGTGGCTTCTTCCTTGCTGAGCGGCCTTTCAGGTTATGTACATATAGGACTCGTTTTACTGTGGATATAGATACTTTTGTACCAGTTTCCTCCAGCATCTTCACAAGGTCCTTTACTGATTTGCACGTTTCGCACCAAAGTACGTTTATCTCTAGGAGAAACAACTTTCTTCATCCTGAGCGGTATGACGACTGTGTGGTCCCATGGTGTTTATACTTACGTACTATTGTTTGTACAGATGAACGTGGTGCCTTCAGGCGTTTGGAAATTGCTCCCAAGGACGAACCAGACTTGGAGGTCAACATTTTTTCCCCCCCCTGAGGTCTTGGCTGATTTCTTTTGATTTTCTCATGATGTCAAGCAAAGAGGTACTGAGTTTGAAGGTACACCTCCAACTGATTCAAATGATGTCAATTAGCCCATCAGAAGCTTCTAAATCCATGACATTATTTTCATTATTTTTGTGATAGAACTCACTGTGTCTATACAATTGTTGGAAAAAATTACTTTCAAACAAGAAATTTGTGGAGTGGTTGAACAACGAGTTTTAATGACTCCAACCTAAGTGTATGTAAACTTCCGACTTCAACTGCATATATAAATGTATTTTCTTCACATTTTCAAACAGTCCATTTCTATTTATCAATGACAACCTCACATTCGGGTGAGGTTGTTTCTCACCTGAGTAGCCTCGTTTCACTGCCAAAAATTAAACCATCTAGTGTTCAGTGAAACAACAACACAATGTCAAATACATGTAGCCTAGTCAAATAACTAACACAATAACTGCTACTCTCTAGCGGGAATTCCACGAACGGTCCGTATGTAGCCAAACGTAGCTGCTGCTCATGTTGGTATCTGTACTGATGGAGTCAAAGCCATGATAGGGAAACATAGTGAAGTGGTAAAGCGCGTGCAAGCAGTTTCTCCCGACACCACTTGGGTACAGTGCAGCATCCACCAAGAGGCTCTTGCTGCCAAGGGAATGCCTGACAGCTTGAAAGACGTTTTGGACACTAAGTGAAAATGGTTAACTTTGTTAACTTCTCTAGGGTAGGGGGCAGCATTTGGAATTTTGGATGAAAAGCATGCCCAAATTAAACTGCCTTCTACGCAGGACCAGAAGATAGGATATGCATATAATTAGTAGATTTGGACAGAAAACACTCAAGTTTCCAAAACTGTTAAAATTATGTCTGAGTATAACATAACTGATTTGGCAGGCGAAAACCAGAGAAAAATCCATTCAGGAAGTAGGAATATTTTGTTGTAGTTATCTATCCCATGCCATTATAGTATCCATCGACTTAGGACTCAAATTGCAGTTCCTATGCCTTCCACTAGATGTCAACAGCCTTTAGAAATGGTTTCAGGCTTGTATTCTGAAAAATGAGGGAGTAAGAGCAGTCTGAATGAGTGGACCCTGCCATGTCACAGAGCTTTTTCCATGCGCGCGACCGAGAGAGTGCCTTTCTTGTTTACCTTTTATATTGACAACGTTATTGTCCGGTTTAAATATTATCGATTATTTAGGCTAAAAACAACCTGAGGATTGAATATAAACATCGTTTGACATGTTTCTATAAACTTTACGGATACAATTTGGATTTTTTGTCTGCCTGTTGTGACTGCGTTTGAGCCTGTGGATTACTGAAGAAAACGTGCAAACAAAACTGAGGTTTTTGGATATAGAGAGACCTTATTGAACAAAAGGAACATTTATTGAATAAATAAATGTCTTCTGAGTGCAAACATATGAAGATCAAAGGTAAGTGATTCATTTTATCTCTATTTCTGACTTGTGTAACTCTTCTACTTGGCTGGTTACTGTTTGTAATGATTTGTCTGCTGTGCTATGTTCCAAATAATTGTAAGGTATGCTTTCGCTGTAAAGCATTTTTTAAAAATCTGATACCGTGGTTGGATTGACAAGAAGTTCATCTTTAAACCTATGGAAAATAGTTGTATCTTTTCTGAATTTTAATAATGAGTATTTCTGAATTTCTGTATAGGAATTTGGCGCTCTGCTATCTCACTAGATGTTGGCCAGGTGGGGCGCTAGCGTCCCACATACCCTAGAGAGAGGTTAAAGCAAGGCCCCTGAACTCATGTGTATTTTCTGCACTATGCAATGGTATGGGAAGCGACCACGTAACGCTTTTACAACATGCAGAAGTGCGCTGGTTATCAAGGGGCAAAGTATTGACACATTTTTTTATTGAGAGACGAGCTGAAAGTTCTTTACTGACCATAACTTTCACTTGTCTGACTGCTTGCATGATGACAAGTTTCTCACACGACTGGCCTATCTGGGTGATGTTTTCTCTTGCCTGAATGATTTGAATCTAACATTACAGGGACTCCGTAACTATATTCAATATGGGGGACATAATTGAGGCTATGATTAAGAAGTTGGAGCTCTTCTGTGTGTTGTCCTTGTTAATGCAGACACAGGTCTTTCCATCATTGTATGACTTTTTTTGTGCGCAAATGAACTCAAGCTTACGGACAATGTCAAATGTGGCATAGCGAAGCACCTGAGTGAGTTGGGTGCGCAATTACGCAGGTACTTTCCAGAAACAGATGACACAAACATCTGGATTCGTTATCCCTTTCATGCCCTGCCCCCAGTCCACTTACCGATATCTGAACAAGAGCCTCATCAAAATTGAAACAAGTGATTCTGTGAAAATGTTATTTAAATCAGAAGCTACTGCCAGATTTCTGGATTGGGCTGCGCTCAGAGTATCCTGCCTTGGCAAATCGTGCTGTTAGGACACATATGCCCTTTGCAACCACGTACCTATGTGAGAGTGGATTCTCGGCCCTCACTAGCATGAAAACTAAATACAGGCACAGACTGTGTGAAAACTGATTTAAGACAGACTCTCTCCAATACAACCCACCATAACAGAGTTGTGCATCCCTTCAAGCACACCCTTCTCAATAACCTGTGGTTAGTTATTCACAATTTTCGATGAACAAAAGGTTTTATATGAAAGATGGTCAAATAAAGAGCAAAATTATTTATTATTATTTGTGCTCTGGTCCTATAAGAGCTCTTTGTCACTTCCCACAAGCCAGGTTGTGACAAACTCACACTCATTCTTATGTTTAATAAATGTATCGTATAGTGTGTGTGGCAGGCTTACAATGGCAAAAAAACAATTTTTGAGAGTGCGCTAACCCTGGTGCTAGAGGGGTTACACAACTGGAGGTGGAATGTTTGAAGGGGTACGGGACTATAAAAAGTTTGGGAACCACTGCTCTAACACATACACAGGAAAACAATAGGCCTGTATAGAAACCAAACAATACAGAACTCACCCAGTTCAGTGACCTGTCTGTCAAAGGGGCAGCGGACGGCTCTACCATGCAGGGGCAGCCGGGTCAGACAGTCATGGCAGACCGTGTGACCGCAAAGCAGCAGCCGGGGGACCTTGTCCCCTTGGAGAGAGAAGACATCCTCACACACACCACACTCCAACACCTGGGAACCACAACAACAATAACACAAAGACAGGTTTAGCCAGACACCCACACACTTGGATGGATGGATCTCTTCATTGCATATCATCTCAAAATGTATTCATTTGTCCATGGCCTGAGATTAGGAATATGCCTTAGTTAGTCTATAATTATCTTCAAAGTAATGACTCGGGATGTTGGGTTTGAAATGAAAGATTATTTTAGTAATACTACTTGTTCACGTTCCATTTAACAAAATTCTACAAAACAATAATAGAAAGTTTCTAACGAAGGTCAGGATAATCACTTGTCACTTGTACAGAACGGGTGCGTTCTCCCCTCTTCATACTACCTGTCGTAAAGACATTCTAGAATTTGCAGTCAATAGCGTAATCCAATACAATAGAAATATGTACAGTTGAAGTCGGAAGTTTACATACACTTAGGTTGGAGTCATTAAAACTTGTTTTTCAACCACTCCATACATTTCTTGTTAACAAACTATAGTTTTGGCAAGTCGGTTAGGACATCAACTTTGTGCATGACACCAGTAATTATTCCAAAAATGGTTTACATACAGATTATTTCACTTTAATCACAATTCCAGTGGGTCAGAAGTTTACATACACTAAGTTGGCTGTGCCCTTAAACAGCGTGGAACATTCCAGAAAATTATGTCACGGATTTAGAAGCTTCTGTTAAGCTAATTGACATAATTTGAGTCAATTGGAGGTGTACCTGTAGATGCATTTCAAGGCCTACCTTCAAACTCAGTGCCTCTTCACTTGATAACATGGGAAATTCAAAAGAAAATCAGCCAAGGCCTCAGAAAAAAAATTGTAGACCTCCACAAGTCTGGGTCATCCTTGAGAGAAATTTCAAAATGCCCGAAGGTACCACGTTCATCTGTACAAACAATAGTACGCAAGTATAAACACCATGGGACCGCTCAGGAAGCGGTATGACGCTTTCCGTCTCCTAAAGATTAATGTACTTTGGTGCGAAAAATGCAAATCAATCCCAGAACAACAGCAAAGGGCCTTGTGAAAATGCTGGCGGAAACCAGTTACAAAAGTATCTATATCCACAGTAAAACGAGTCCTGTATCGACAATAACCTGAAAGACCGCTCAGCAAGGAAAATGCCAAAACCGCCATAAAAAAAAGCCAGACTACAGTTTGCAACTGCACATGGGGACAAAGATTGTACTTTTTGGATAAATGTCCTCTGGTCTGTTGAAACAAAAAGAGAACTGTTTGGCCATAATGACCATCATTATGTTTGGAGGAAAAGGGGGAGGCTTGCAAGCCGAAGACCACATCCCAACCGTGAAGCATGGGGGTGGCAGCATCATGTTGTGGGGGTGCTTTGCTGCAGGAGGGACTGGTGCACCTCACAAAATAGATGGCATCATGAGGACGGAAAATTGTGGATATATTGAAGCAACATCAAGACATCTGTCAGTCAGAAAGCTTGGTCGCAAATGGGTCTTCCAAGTGGACAATGACCCCAAGCATACTTCCAAAGTTGTGGCATAATGGCTTAAGTACAACAAAGTCAAGGTATTGGAGTGGCCATCACAAATGGCCATTTCACATTCTTAAAATAAAGTGAAATGGCCATTTCACATTCTTAAAATAAAGTGAAATGGCCATTTCACATTCTTAAAATAAAGTGAAATGGCCATTTCACATTCTTAAAATAAAGTGAAATGGCCATTTCACATTCTTAAAATAAAGTGAAATGGCCATTTCACATTCTTAAAATAAAGTGAAATGGCCATTTCACATTCTTAAAATAAAGTGATGATCCTAACTGACCTAAAACTGGAAATTTACACTAGGATTAAATGTCAGGAATTGTGAAAAACTGAGTTTAAATGTATGCAAACTTCCGACTTCAACTATATGTAGTTCTCTCAATCTCTAATACAATTACATATGTAAATAACTGAAGAAAATATCTTTAGATACAGCTCAATGACTTACCTGTAAACATTAACTCTGTAACCCATTAAAAGTTACAACATTAATGTCCACCTCCTGCCACTATAATTGTCATGGCATACTTTTAAGATTGAAAGCAATAAAATGAAAACAACCTGTTTTTTTAACCAGTGGATTTTGTCCATCCTCCACCGATTCAGAATGCCATTTTCATAGTCATGGCACACCGTGTGTGTGAGCCAATGATATATACAGTACCAGTCAAAAGTTTGGACAGCTAGTCATTCTAGGAGTATTCTTTAGAATAGTGAAGGCATCAAAACAATGAAATTACACATAAGGAATCATGTAGTAACCAAAAAAAGTGTTGAACAAATCAAAATATATTTTCTGTTTGAGATTCTTCAAAGGTAGCCACCCTTTGCCTTGATGACAGCTTTGCACTCTTGGCATCTCTCAACCAGCTTTGTGCTTTGTTAAAAGTATTTATTTTGAAAGAAACCACTACTAAAGGACACCAATAATAAGAAGAGTCTTACTTGGACCAAGAAATACAAGCAATGGACATTAGACCAGTGGAAATCTTTCCTTTGGTCAGAGGAGTCTGAATCTGGGATTTTTGGTTCCAACCGCTGTGTCTTTGTGAGACGCAGAGTAGGTAAACGGATGAAGCATGGAGACACTGTCAGTGATTTATTTAGAATTCAAGGCACACTTAACCAGCATGGCTACTACAGCATTCTGTAGAAACACACCATCCCATCTGGTTTGCACTTAGTGAGACTTTTCAACAAGACAATGACCCAACACACCTCCAGGTTGTGTAAGGGCTATTTGACCAAAGTGGGTGGTGGAGTGCTGCATTAGATGATGCAGGGAGGTCGGCCTCCACAATCACCCAACCTCAATCCCAATTGAGATAGTTTGGGATGAGTTGGACCGCAGAGTTAAGGAAAAGCAGCCAATAAGTGCTCAGCATATGTGGGAACTCTAAGACAGTTTGAAAAGCATTCCACATGAAGCTGGCTGAGAGAATGCCAAGAGTGTGCAAAGCTGTCATTAAGGCAAAGAGTGCCTATTTTGAAGAATCTAAAATATATTTTGATTTGTTTAACATTTTAACATTGCTAAATGACTTAAATGTAAAATGTAAACATTTATTTGGTTACTACATTAATCCATGTGTGTTATTTCATAGTTTTGATGTCTTCACTATTATTCCACAATGTAGAATAATAGTTGACAACTCCATTGTGTCCTCCTCCCAAAGCGCTAAGAACCTTGGCGTGATCCTGGACAACACCCTGTCGTTCTCAACCAACATCAAGGCGGTGGCCCGTTCCTGTAGGTTCATGCTCTACAACATCCGCAGAGTACGACCCTGCCTCACACAGGAAGCGGCGCAGGTCCTAATCCAGGCACTTGTCATCTCCCGTCTGGATTACTGCAACTTGCTGTTGGCTGGGCTCCCTGCCTGTGCCATTAAACCCCTTCAACTCATACAGAACGCCGCAGCCCGTCTGGTGTTCAACCTTCCCAAGTTCTCTCACGTCACCCGCTCCTCCGTTCTCTCCACTGGCTTCCAGTTGAAGCTCGCATCCGCTACAAGACCATGGTGCTTGCCTACGGAGCTGTGAGGGGAACGGCACCTCAGTACCTCCAGGCTCTGATCAGGCCCTACACCCAAACAAGGGCACTGCGTTCATCCACCTCTGGCCTGCTCGCCTCCCTACCACTGAGGAAGTACAGCTCCCGCTCAGCCCAGTCAAAACTGTTCGCTGCTCTGGCCCCCCAATGGTGGAACAAACTCCCTCACGACGCCAGGACAGCGGAGTCAATCACCACCTTCCGGAGACACCTGAAACCCCACCTCTTTAAGGAATACCTAGGATAGGATAAGTAATCCCTCTCACCCCCCCCCTTTAAGATTTAGATGCACTATTGTAAAGTGACTGTTCCACTGGATGTCATAAGGTGAATGCACCAATTTGTAAGTCGCTCTGGATAAGAGCGTCTGCTAAACGAATTAAATGTAAATGTAGAAAATAGTAAAAATAAAGAAAAACCCTTGAATGAGTAGGTGTGTCCAAACTTTTGACTGGTACTGTATATACACTGGATGACTGATAAGGGGCACTGCCACCGTGACTCCATCTTGGCACTTCCAAAATATGTTTTACAAATGGTGGGGAAGCTCTAGAAATGCATTTATACACATTCATGCTCCTACTGGGGAGTGCCGGTGGCTTCAAAGCCTTTCAAAAGCAAAGACATAGCATCAGCAATCCAGGGTTTATATACACTGAACAAAAATATAAAACGCAACATGTAAAGGGTTGGTCCCATGCTTAATGTGCTGAAATAAATGATCCCAGAAATTTCATACGCACAAAAAGCATATTTTTCTGAAACTTTGGGCACAAATTTGTTAGTGAGCATTTCACCTCTGCCAAGATAATCCATCCCCCTGACAGGCGTGGCATAACAAGAAGCTGATTAAACAGCTTGATCATTAGACAGGTGCACCTTGTGCTGGGGACAATAAAAGACCCTGTGTGGTGTTGTGTTGAACAACGCCACAGATATCTCAAGTTTAGGGAGTGTGCAATTGGCATGACTGCAGGAATGTCCACCAGAGCTGTTGCCAGATAATTTAATGTTAATTTCTCTACCATAAGCCACCTACAATGTCATTTTAGAGAATTTGGCAGTATGCCCAACCATCCTAGCAACCGCAGACCATGTGTAACCACGCCAGCCCAGGACCTCCACATTCAGCTTCTTCATCTACGGGATGGTCTGCGACCAGCCACCCAGACAGATGAAACTGTGGGTTTGTACAACCGAATAATTTCTGCACAAACTGTCAGAAACTGTCTCGGAAGCTCATCTGCGTGCTCGTTATCTGCACCAGGCTATTGATCTGACTGCAGTATGGCGTTGTAACCGTCTTCAGTGGGCATATGCTCACCTTCGATGGCCACTGGCACGCTGGAGAAGTGTGCTCTTCACAGATGAATCCTGGTTTCACCTGTACTGGGGAGATTTAAGTCATTTAGCAGACGCTCTTATCCAGAGCGACTTACAAATTGGTGCATTCACCTTATGACATCCAGTGGAACAACCACTTTACAATAGTGCATCTAAATATTTTAAGGGGGGGGGGTGAGAAGGATTACTTTATCCTATCCTAGGTATTCCTTAAAGAGGTGGGGTTTCAGGTGTCTCCGGAAGGTGGTGATTGACTCCGCTGTCCTGGCGTCGTGAGGGAGTTTATTCCACCATTGGGGAGCCAGAGCAGCGAACAGTTTTGACTGAGCTGAGCGGGAACTGTACTTCCTCAGTGGTAGGGAGGCGAGCAGGCCAGAGGTGGATGAACGCAGTGCCCTTATTTGGGTGTAGGGCCTGATCAGAGCCTGGAGGTACTGAGGTGCCGTTCCCCTCACAGCTCCGTAGGCAAGCACCATGGTCTTGTAGCGGATGCGAGCTTCAACTGGAAGCCAGTGGAGAGAGCGGAGGAGCGGGGTGACGTGAGAGAACTTGGGAAGGTTGAACACTAGACGGGCTGCGGCGTTCTGGATAAGTTGTAGGGGTTTAATGGCACAGGCAGGGAGCCCAGCCAACAGCGAGTTGCAGTAATCCAGACGGGAGATGACAAGTGCCTGGATTAGGACCTGCGCCGCTTCCTGTGTGAGGCAGGGTCGTACTCTGCGGATGTTGTAGAGCATGAACCTACAGGAACGGGCCACCGCCTTGATATTAGTTGAGAACGACAGTTTGTTGTCCAGGATCACGCCAAGGTTCTTAGCGCTCTGGGAGGAGGACAAGATGGGAGGAGGACAGATGGCAGACAGCGTGTATGGCGTCGTGTGGACGAACAGTTGGCTGATGTCAACGTTGGGGGGGTTATGCTATGGGCAGGCATAAGCTAGGAACAACGAACACAAATGCATTTATCAATGGCAATTTGAATGCACAGATACCGTGATGAGATCCTGAAGCCCATTGTTGTGCCATTCATCCACCGCCATCCCCGCATGTTTCAGCATGATAATGCATGGCCCATGTCGCAAAGATCTGTAAACAATTCCTGGAAGCTGATAATGTCCCAGTTCTTTCATGGCCTGCATACTCAGACATGTCACCCATTGAGCATGTTTGGGATGCTCTGGATCTGTGTGTACAACAGCGTGTTCCAGTTCACACCAATATCCAGCAACTTTGCACAGCTATTGAAGAGGAGTGGGACAATGTTCCACAGGCCACAATCAGCCTGATCAACACTTATTTTTATTTACTTAACTCGGCAAGTCAGTTAAGAACTAATTCTTATTTACAATATATATGCGAAGGAGAGGTCTCAAGCTACATGAGACAAATGGTGGTCACACCAGATACGGACTGGTTTTCTGATCCCCTACTACATTTTTTTGTTTGCATCTGTTTTCCCTGTCATGTGAAATCAATAGATTAGGCGCTAATTAATTTATTTCAATTGACTGATTTCCTTATATGAAGTAACTCAGTAAAATCATAGAAATTGTTGCATGTTGCATTTATTTGTGTTCATTGTACATCAATGGTAATAGCTATTGAAGATTGAAATCTTATGAAATACACAAAAAGGCTTGGATTTTTCTCCATCCACCCGATTCAGAAAATACCATCTTCATAGTCATGGCAGGCTTGGTTTGATAGTTATTGAGGAGCGTGAACCGAATATCCAATATAAAACACATTTTACCCCTACATTTAACCTTCTTCTTCTTGAACTGCACTGTTTGTTACGGGCTTGTAAGTAAGCAATTCACGGTAAAGTCTACACTTGTTCTATTCGGCGCATGTTGCAGTTAAAGTTTGATTTGATTTGGGTTCAAGAACTGAATAAATTATGCAGTATCAAGCCAGCTACAGTTAATTTTAACATACAGCTATGCTAATATATGCATCCAAGTGACAGGTGAAGTTAACGGATGCAATTGCATGGTTTGCATGGTTTACAAAAAGCTGTGCTCGGGGCACTTAATTGCAGACAGAATCACCATCTGGGTTTGGTCGATTTCATGTCTACGCAGACACAAAAACTGCAGGCCGATCGTTTGACACTGCAGTGACGCCCCGGCCGCAGAGGCATACGAAGCCAAGAAGGCAGAATTGAGCGCCCTTGCTGGTCGTTTGAATAAACCGCTGGATTCGACCGGTAATATCGCCCACAAACATTGTTCATATGCTTCTTCAGACGTATAAGTATTCAACCAACCTTCACCGTGTTGCCTGTGGCCCCTCTACCGTGCCGAACACAGACGTCCATCGTTGCTGCTGTCCCGTTTGTTCACACCCATAGCAACTGCCATCCGATGACTAAACCATTCCCACGGTGTCAGTGTGAATCCGAAAATGTCTGTGTGGAATATCTGTAGACCGCCAACTAAATTTGAGAAGTTGTATTTATGAAATGTAACTTTGGTATCGATAAAAAAAACTAATAGGTTTGGATATTTACATTTTAAAAATCAATAATGAAACTGGCGATTATTTATCACCCCTAATATGGACATGGAAGAGTCCGTCAGCTTTTTCCGTCAGTTCCACGGGTTGTGAACTTAGCGCCCTCTTGCGTTCTTTCTGCAACACTAAATTCACAGTTTCTAAACATGTACAACAATTTCATGCTGTTACTGTCTTTGCCTGTACTGTCGTAACCCAGTCTCTCATTAACTATGTACTATATGTACAAATAAGCACAATGGTAAGTATCTCATTAACTATGTACTATATGTACAAATAAGCACAATGTTTTTATGTACTAATAGCACAAACTCATGATGCATTGCGCTCACAACCATAACACCAGAGACCTCAGATGCCACGACACTTCTCAATATCTTTAAACTTGATGCGCACCGAGTTTGCGTTATTAGTACAAATAAACATAACTGTTTATTTTAGCTATTAGCTATTTTACGGTGAGAACGCGAGGTAAGTCATTTTTAGGACATTTTTAGGAAAATTATGTATTTCGGCCCACATAACTCTAATCTCTTATTTTATTTCAGTCAGTTATGTATATTGGTTTATCTTGTAGACAGGACCTGATATTTATTTGCTCTGGACAACAGTATCTTGTATTTTTATTTATTATTCACATTTAACTAGGCAAGTCAATTAAGAACAACTTCTTATGTACAATGACCGCCTACCAAAAAGGCTTCCTGAGGGGACGGGGATAAAAAATAAAAATACACTTATTATTTTTTTTTTTGTGAGGGGGTTGCCTGCTTTCCGTGTTATTTTGCCATTAACACGTGTCACATATCAGTCTGCAAACAATGTAAAAAAATGTTAACATATCATAAAGCCAAACATGGTCTCCTTTTTGTTTTCTTGAGTAAGGCAGCTCCAAAATGCAGGTCTTTCAACCAAGCTCTTTCTGTGGTGGTGGGGCAAGCCAGCAGAAAATACGGAGCATTGTGCAGTGATTGGCTCAGTGTTCTGTCACTCATGGGGACACTACGTCACTGCCAAGTCTAAGGGTAGAGCTCTAAAATTCTAGCGCCTTGGGTGCTGCCATAGAGTTACATTAGAAGTGCCTATCAAAGAAGGCTCAAGGTCATTGGCCACAGATAAAATGACGTCAAATCACGTTATGTCTACAGTAGCTTTGATTGGACTGATCATGTCAACATCATACTTTCAAAATGTTAGCTAGCAGTCATCAATCATCATGAATCAAGTCGACAATCTACTGGCAAATCCTTTTTAATCCTTGTCATATGAAGATAAATAATAAAGATAAATTCTAGATAAAACGTATCGTGCACATCGGCCATTAGACATAAACATTACACAACAAGTTGGAAATCGCAAATTCAACAATGAGTGGTTTGGAAGGAATCAGTGGCTAACTGCAAGCATTGCAAGTCAATTTTTAGCCTGCTATTCAGTGGAGTGGCTGTGTGGTCCCAAGTCTAAGATTAAGGGTCTCTTTTCCTATTTTAAAATTATTAACATTCAACATTGGCCATGCTGTCAATGAAGGGTGATTTGTGCCGTGTTCAAAACAACTATTAACTCGTAACTGCAAAATCTGACCTTAGTGAGTTCAAGACATCTGAGAACTCTGGGAAAAACGAGCTACTACTGGGAAAACACGTTTTGAACTTTTATCTAACTCGGAATTGTAAATCGGGAACTCTGGTCTCTTTCTAGAGCTACGCCCTGAAGATCACTGACGTCATCATGATTCAACCGTATTTTTTTCTGAGTTCCCAGTTGTCTTGAAAGCACAATAAATCCAGAGAATGCCTGACTTTGATGACAACATTTGATGACAAAACACGCCACCTTCCTGTTCGAGTGAGTACAGCGCAACAAGGTGAGTCCAAACATGTCTTGTTTGCTGCTATATAAATGATGTAATATGCCAGGGAGATATGTACACTGTAGCTAAGAAAGTAATAATAAGTGTATGTTGTGTAGTAAGCTGTTAGTAGCCCATGTGCCTCACCCTAATACTTTAGCCTATATTCCTCTTAATTTCACATACTGTTCTGACTTGCTGGTGCACATGTAGGCTCTAACTTGTTTTTGAGAAACGTAATCATTGAATATTGTAAGAGCTTTCATTGGCTGCTCATATGCCCCCTTTATTTATCCTGCGGTTCTGACTTGGTGTACACTGTAAGTGTAACAGAATAATTTTAAACCGTCCCCTCGCCCATACCCGGGCGCGAACCAGGGACCTTCTGCACACATCAACAACAGTCACCCTCGAAGCATCGTTACCCAGCCGTTTCACATCCGTTACATAAGAACGGCCCATGATTTGAATTCTGTCGCTGTACATTTCAAAAGTGATGAACAAATAATGATATTGACTACGTCCATTCTAGCTCACTCTTATCATCTTGTCGTCCCTTTGTGACAGAGTTTGCACGTCTCACTTGTCAGTAGAAACCACATTTGTGTAAGCAAGTCAGCCATATCAGCTATGTTTTTAAAGGCAGTAAATGAGGCTGAATGAACTGTTTTGCTGCCAGACAAGGCTCTGCTGATAGCCAGGTGTAGCAGTGGTATAGTGCAATTAATGTATTGTTTAGTGTTGTGGCTTTGCTGGCTTGCACCCCACCTTTTTTTATTTTGCCCCACCAGGATTTATATGCTGAAGTTGCCACTGTGTATATACTGTATATAAAGGACAAAACACACACCATGACAACACAGCATGGTAGCAACACCACATGACAACAACATGGTAGCAGCACAACATGGCAGCATCACAAAACATAGGACAAACAGTATTGGGCACAGACAACAGCACAAAGGCAAGGTAGAGACAACAATACATCACGTGAAGCAGCCACAACTGTCAGTAAGAGTGTCCATGATTGAGTCTTTGAATGAAGAGATGGAGATAAAACTGTCCAATTTGAGTGTTTTTTGTGTGTTCTTTTTGCAGCTAGTTCCAGTTCCAGAAGTGAAAAGAAGAGCGACCCAGGGATGTGCGTGCTTGGGGACCTTTAACAGAATGTGACTGGCAGAACGGGTGTTGTATATGGAGGATGTATGCTTTTTGGTTCCCGCCATGAGCCAGTGAACATTTGGGCCTTTTTAGCTAACTACTCGCTGTTATTAATTATGTAAAAACACAATATCAGTCGTGGAAGCACATGAACATATTTTTTTAAATTAATTATTGAGCAATTCATTTCATGAGTGACGGACTGTGAAACTTAATCTCCCATGATTCCGTAGTACCGGAATTGACACAAACAGACAGTCATAACATGTGCTAGGGGGTACAACAAATGACAGATTATACAAAGGCCTTGTTTTAACAGGTTTCTTATTGGAAGAATGTAGTATGGTCTTAATGTACAGCTCAAACTCCTTATAGAAAACAAGGAGAGTGTTTTTGTTATTAGTGAATTTACATTTATGAATATTACATTTTCCATTAGCACAATTAGATTTAAGAGGTCAAATTTGTTTTCTTTGTCCTTATCACAGTTGCCCTTATTATAGTTAAGGAAACCTAGCAGCATATTCTCACATAATAAACAAAAGTCATCAAGAATATTAACAATTATAAAACTATAAATTTACATTTAAGTCATTTAGCAGACGCTCTTATCCAGAGCGACTTACATAAATATCTTGCCACCTTTGCTTTCCATGTAGACAATGCCAAAATAAATGTTAAACTGTTTCTGTTTGCTCAACACAAAAACTACAGTTAATGCTATAGTATTTTTTTGAGTTTCTTCAGATAATGATTTGCAGGGTTCGGTAACTGACCGTGTTGTGTTTGTTCTTAGTTATCCGTCAGTGGTTGTGTTTATACCTCACCCAACTTAAAATAAGAAATTACTCTGCATATAATACACAACATATAATAAACAGAAGAAACTATTTAGCATTTTAATTAGATCTTCGATGGTGTAGTTAGTTCATTTATTGCCTGTATGTGACCCATAAAAATATTAATCATATCCACACGGGATCCAAGCTGTCAAATTTACATTTACATTTAAGTCATTTAGCAGACGCTCTTATCCAGAGCGACTTACAAATTGGTGCATTCACCTTATGACATCCAGTGGAACAGTCACTTTACAATAGTGCATCTAAATCTTAAAGGGGGGGTGAGAAGGATTACTTTATCCTATCCTAGGTATTCCTTAAAGAGGTGGGGTTTCAGGCGTCTCCGGAAGGTGGTGATTGACTCCGCTGTCCTGGCGTCGTGAGGGAGTTTGTTCCACCATTGGGGGGCCAGAGCAGCGGACAGTTTTGACTGGGCTGAGCGGGAACTGTACTTCCTCAGTGGTAGGGAGGCGAGCAGGCCAGAGGTGGATGAACGCAGTGCCCTAGTTTGGGTGTAGGGCCTGATCAGAGCCTGGAGGTACTGAGGTGCCGTTCCCCTCACAGCTCCGTAGGCAAGCACCATGGTCTTGTAGCGGATGCGAGCTTCAACTGGAAGCCAGTGGAGAGAGCGGAGGAGCGGTGTTATTTCTGAAGACTAAATTCAGTGAATATGTCCAGAAAATGGGCTTTATGTCATGAAATGGAAAAATAAGAGAATTTTTGTATTATTAATAAATTATATATTAATAATATTTCTATGGGACAATACAGACCATAAATAAGCTGGTGTCTGCACATGTTAAACTGTAATTCTCTTTTTGCTGTCTGTATACCAATTGTGTACATGTGAATATTCAAATACACTTCATAAAAAGTAATGCCAGCATTACTCACCTGTGATTTAATGAATTAAAACAGATCAATAACAAATAGGTTTGAGTGTTAACTGTGGAGGCTTTGCTTTTGCACAACATAACGCAGTCCCCACAGTAATGAACATCAACCATCCACAATGTACCCCAAGGGTGATGTCCAGATTGAGATCTCCCTTGGGGGATTTCTCAACAGATTTATCAATGCTAGGATCGTTACACTACTCCCTCGATTCAGAAAACACAACCTGTGCTTCTCTATCACAAATCCCTCACGCCTTAACAGGACGTGCTTTTGACCCTCGCGCACTCTCCTACTACTGCGGCATCAGAGTAGCAAATGGTAGGAGGGGGTGTTCACCTGGGGTAGGCTTGAAGCCAAATGAAATCACACTACACACAACAAACCCAAGAGAGTAAGGGCCTTATCAAGGCTAGCATCGTTCAACTGTCAGGCAGCATGACTACCTTGTTAGGACATTTCTAACTAGTACTAAATACAGTTTTAGCTGTCTCACTGGCTTTCATTTCAATGTGGGATTAAGTACAAAGTGGTGCTATAAAACGTTCAAATCCTCAGACCGATTGAATGTAACCTAAGCCTCTGTCTTGCAGGCATGAACTCTTAGGTTGCATGTATTGACAATAGATTAAAAGTGTTATATTACTCTCAAATTAAGAAGAACCACTGCTAATGTACATTAAAACCACATAGTTATGTACATGTAATTTAATGACATATCTAATATAATGACCTACAGTATATCATCATTTTATGACATACAGGGCATTCGGAATGTATCCAATCCCCTTGATTTTTTCCACGTTACATTACAGACTTATTCTAAAATTGATTCAATCGTTTTTTCCCCTCATCAGTCTACACACAATACCCCATAATGACAAAGCAAAAACAGATTTGTAGAAATTTTAGCAAATTTATGAAAATTAAAAACATATCACATTTACATAAGTATTGAGACCCTTTACTCAGTAATTAGTTGCACCACTATTGGCAGCAATTACAGCTATGAGTCTTCTTGGGTATGATGCTACAAGCTTGGCACACCTGCATTTGTGGAGTTTCTCCAGCTCTTCTCTGCTGGAGAAGCTCTGTCAGGTTGGATGGGTAATGTCGCTGCACAGCTATTGTCAGGTCTCTCCAGAAATATTAGATCGGGTTCAAGTCTGGGCTCTGGCTGGGGCACTCAAGGACATTCAGAGCCTTGTCTCAAAGCCACTCCTGCGTTGTCTTGGCTGTGTGCTTATGGTCATTGTCCTGTTGAAAGGTGAACCTTCACCCCAGTCTGAAGTCCTAAGAGCTCTGGAGCAGGTTTTCATCAAGGATCTTTCTGTACTTTTCTCAGTTTATGTTTCCCTCGATCCTGACTAGTCTCCCAGTCCCTGCCGCTGAAAAACATCCCCACAGTATGATGCTGCCACCACCATGCTTCACTGTAGAGATGGTGCCAGATTTCTTCCAGCCGCGACATTTGGCATTCAGGTCAAAGACTTCAATCTTGGTTTCATCAGACCAGAGAATCTTATTTCTCATGGTCTGAAAGTCATTTAGGTGTCTTTTGGCAAACTCAAAGCGGGCTGAGGAGTGGCTTCCTTCTGGCCACTCTACCATAAAGGCCTGATTGGGGGAGTGCTAGAGAGATGGTTGTCCTTCTGGAAGGACTCTGGAGCTCTGTCAGAATGACCATCGGCTTCTTAGTCACCTCCCTGACCAAGGCCCTTCTCCCCCCGATGGCTCAGTTTGGCCGGGCGGCCAGCTCTAGGATGAGTCTTGGTGGTTCCAAACTTCTTCATTTTAAGAATGAGGCCACTGTGTTCTTCAATGCTGCAGAAATTATTTGGTACCCTTACCCAGATCTGTGCCTTGACACAATCCTGTGTCGGAGCTCCACGGACAATTCCTTTGACCTCATGGCTTGGTTTTTGGTCTGACATGCACTGTCAACTGTGGGGCCTTATAGAGACTTATAGCTCCAAGGAATTGAATTTACCACAGGTGGACTCCAATCAGGTTGCAGAAACATGTCAATGATGATCAATGGAAACAGGATGCACCTGATCTCAATTTCGAGTCTCATAGCAAAGGGTCTGAATACTTATGTAAATAAGGTATTTCTGTTTTTTATTTTTAATACATTTGCAAAAATGTTGAAAAACCTGTTTTCGCTTTGTCATTATGGGATATTGTGTGTAGGTTGATGAGGAGAAAAGGTGCATTTAATCCATTTTAAAATTAGGCGGTAACGTAACAAAATGTAGAACAAGGGAATGGGTCTGAATTGTTTCTGAATGCACCGTATATCTGTATATCTGGATTCTGGTTTCTACTCCCCAAAAAAACACAGTTATACTAATGCCTTTAGGTTATATACAGAAAACACAATTGGATTTAATAGTTTCCATTACCTGTACCCATCCTCCTGCAGTAGCCATGCTCCTGCACCTATCCCCACAAGATACAGGTACAGAATGCGAAAAACAAATTCCATGCCAAACTTAAAAATAGCTGTATGACATTTTTTTTCATGAATTCTGTCATTACATTTATTTTTATTTTTTTAGACTCCCTGATGCAGGACCTACAGGACCTACAGGACCTACAGGACCTACAGGACCTACAAAAGTGACTTGGGTAGAGAGGCAGGCCTTGTGTGCACAATCGTGGCAGTGGTGATGGTGGACAGCATGTTCTCTGCTGAAGGTTCTGTGATGGGCCAGTGTCAGTATTGCAACAGGGAGGATGCAGTTGTGTGGTGCTAAGATTGCCTGCCCAGACATCTCCTCTGTACCACATGTGACATAGCCACCCATAGCACCAAGGTTTTGCACAACAGGGAGTCTCTGTTTGAAGGGTTTTATCGCCCCTTGTCCCCAACCTCCGTAATTCATCAGGATGATGAGGGATCCCTTACCTTCCAGGAGAAAGGTGTGTTTATTGTTTAGGTGTTTCAAATCAAATCTGATTGCCCCTCCTGCAATATCCACTTTTTAGTCATGCTGCACAATTTTCAATGCAATCAATATTTACAGTCCAATATATTTAACAATTTAGTTGTGATTCTTGTCACATTTTGGTTTGTAGTTTTTTGCCCATGGCAGTGCCACAGCTGTGTGGTTGCCCCTCTCCAGCGCCCTGACAGTGACGAGTGGCAAGCAGGACATCGTGATTGGAATATATGGTAAATATGTGTTTTTCAAGGGCTTTACTTTTATTCACATGTTTTTAAAGAATGTAATTAATGACTTCCTAAGAATTACTCCTGACTCACAGTGCTACAATCTGTCCGTTTCTGCTCTGAATTGCTCCGGGTGTCTAAGACATTGGACAGTGGGGCTGGACAAACCTGTAAAGAGTGGCTACTAGCCAGCCACCGTGACTCACCAGACCATCTTCACAGTGGACCTCTTCAAGTCCTTTGAAGACATGAAGGGGTTGGCCGCGGGATGCTCCCGTCAAGCCTTTGTGGGAATGATTGACGGAAGAACAAAGCACTTTGCCAGGGTAAGTGTGTATATACTAATCAAATGATCATTTCAAGGAATTAGTGGTTAATATTTGTCCCCAATATAAACATTGCACCCGACCCCTGTATGTCTTGCATTTGATCAGAGTGGAAAGATATGTGGCGACACATTCCAGAAGGCATTCCTCGAGTGGACGTACGGGCAGTTTGAAATAGACACGTTTTGTGGAAGCCATCTCCTCCATTGTCCTGCCTGCTCACAGGAAATGGATGCTATATCAGTTGATGGGAATCGCAAGCAATACCGCTTCCGGAAAGCCTCAGGGCTTGTACTACATCTTATGTGTTGATGTTTTGTTCAGGATATAATTATACCTTCTTAAAGTGCATGCTGGTCTTCTTTTTGTTATGAAGTATATATGTTTGTGATGTTATATTCCAGCCGGTCCCTTTTTTAGCAGAAGATGAACTGACAATTAGAAGGTCAATCTCCATGAAGACAGTGATTCGTTTTTTTGTTTGTTGCATTATCCAAACCCCTCCGAGACACACACACAGACATACACAGAGAGGTTGGAGCTTCCTTTCATCTCTCCTCTCCTTCTCTGATAACACAATCCCTTGTCTGTCTGTTTGAGAGTGTACACTGTACTCTTAGTTTAATCGCTGCCCTGCCCTCTCCTGTAGGATCATTGTGGGCCTGTTGTAGATGAACGTGGCTCCACTGGCTGTGTTCCAGACCCCGAAGGCCATGTGTGCTGGCCAGAGGATAGCTGACACCTCCACGGGAGACTCCTCCACCGCCTCCTACCCCACCACAGCCTCCACAGAACCCAGACGTCAGCCAGTGTCCAATATCAGGGGCTGAGGGAGCTAGAGAAGAGAGTTTGTGGTTTCCCCTGTCCTCAACAATACTGCTTTCTCACTGGTAGTTCAGCCAGAGTTTATAGGTCATTGTTTCGTCTACCATAAACAGGACATGTCTCTCGGGTAGGGACAGGCAGAGAAGAGGGTTAATGTTTCTACAGCCTCGGAAGCCCAGGCTTCTCATGTTCTTAAAAAAGAAAATCTGGGGAAGTTCCTCTCAGGAAGACGATGAAAAAGGGCCAGGTATGGATTGTATTGACACCATATGAAATATTTAGCATGGGTGGAGCTCCGAACAGAGAAAAATGTTCCAACTTACAACAAGCCTGCATGCATAAAATACAAAACTAATGCTGTATAGGCTACTAAAACATTGTCTGATAAGGTAGGAAAAGAGAGAGACAGACAACTGAGGGGAATGTAATTTCAACTCAAAGCCAGTCAAATACAAACGTTGGATGCCAGCGTCCTCATTGCAACTCAACATCCCAACCTAAAGTTCTCCAGACTTCTACTCGTTGATTCAACAAGACAAGATGCTGAGGAGTATTTCTGTCTGTAATGAAGCCCTTTTGTGGGGAAAAACTCATTCCAATTGGCTGGGCCTGGCTCCCCAGTGGGTGGGCCTATGCCCTCCTAGGCCCACCCATGGATCCGCCCCTTGCCCAGTCATGTGAAATCCATCAGATTAGGGCCTAATGAATTGATTTCAATTGACTGATTTCTTTATATGAACTGTAACTCGGTAAAATTGTTGAACTTGTCGCATGTTGCGTTTATATTTTTGTCAATTATTAGTGGGTCTTATGGTTGTGGAAGGCTTGTATTTAGCTTAGGTATAATTTTATAAACCCTGAATTCATTAGATTATTCCTGACTTTTTGAAATGCAGTGTATTGACCTCTTTAATTGCGCAACACAAAGCTTATTTCGAGAAAACGGCAAAATGATCGAGATGTGTATTGTGAATCGCCCATAAGTTTGAAAAAAATTGAGATGTGAGTTTTAGGTCATGTGGGCCAGCCCTAGTTGAGGGGAAGGGGTTTACCCTGTAGGGGAACTGAATACTGTGTTCCATCTTCCTTGCTGTCAGTCATGCTCTCATAAGTGTCTCATTGGTCCCTCATCGGAACATGCTCATCTGCAGGTTCTTATCCTGCCCCAAACACTGCCTTTTTGGCTTGCATGACACACACCGATCGCTGCCTGCACCTGCCCGCCCGTCCAACATCACTACTCTGGACGGCTCTGACTTGGAATACGTGGACAACTACAAATACCTAGGTGTCTGGTTAGACTGTAAAACTCTCCTTCCAGACCCACATCCAACATCTCCAATCCAAAGTTAAATCTAGGATTGGCTTCCTATTTCAAAACAAAGCATCCTTCACTCATGCTGCCAAACATACCCTTGTAAAACTGACCATCCTACCAATCCTCGACTTCGGCGATGTCATTTACAAAATAGCCTCCAATACCCTACTCAACAAATTGGATGCAGTCTATCACAGTGCAATCCGTTTTGTCACCAAAGCCCAATATACTACCCACCATTGCGACCTATACGCTCTCATTGGCTGGCCCTTGCTTCATACTCATCACCAAACCCACTGGCTCCATGTCATCTACAAGACCCTGCTAGGTAAAATCCCTCCTTATCTCAGCTCAAACAACTACCTCTTTCCCTACTGTATTTATATTATATTATTTATATTATTTATTTTGCTCCTTTGCACCCCATTATTTGTATTTCTACTTTGCACATTCTTCCACTGCAAATCTACCATTCCAGTGTTTTACTTGCTATATTATATTTACTTTGCCACCATGTCCTTTTTTGCCTTTACCTCCCTTATCTCACCTCATTTGCTCACATCGTATATAGACTTGTTTATACTGTATTATTGACTGTATGTTTTTTTACTCCATGTGTAACTCTGTGTCGTTGTATCTGTCGAACTGCTTTGCTTTATCTTGGCCAGGTCGCAATTGTAAATGAGAACTTGTTCTCAACTTGCCTACCTGTTAAATAAAGGTAAAATAAAAAAACACACACACACACACACACACACACACACACACACACACACACACACACACACACACACACACACACACACACACACACACACACACACACACACACACACACACACACACACACACACACACACACACACACACACACACACACACACACACACACACACAGCCATCCCTCTCACCCTTCTCTGTATGTGTGTAGAAAAGCAGACAGAGAGAAGAGCAGAGAGGGTTCCAGCCAGAGGGCGTCATTCCAGCCCAGCGCCACCAGGAGGCAGAAAGTAGCAGTTCCTCCTCACAGATCACACCAACTACCACTAACTAGACCCACATGGGACTAAGGACTGAGGGGCCACCTGACAAGTCTTAAGATGCTTCCTCAACTCATCTTCTTTCCTTGGTGGCTAATTCATCTCCTCTCCTCCTTAGTTGAATAAAGGTGAATGACTATAAGAGTGAAAGTATGTACCTAGTCTGCCATGTGGCTTTCACTTCAAATCAAAATTAAATCAAATCAAATCAAATGTATTTGTCACATACACATGGTTTGCAGATGTTAATGCGAGTGTAGCGAAATGCTTGTGCTTCTAGTTCCGACAATGCAGTAATAACCAACGAGTAATCTAACTAACAATTCCAAAACTATTACTTTATACACACAAGTGTAAAGGGATAAAGAATATGTACATAAAGATATATGAATGAGTGATGGTACAGAACGGCATAGGCAAGATGCAGTAGATGGTATCGAGTACAGTATATACATATGAGATGAGTAATGTAGGGTATGTAAACAAAGTGGCATAGTTTAAAGTGGCTAGTGATACATGTATTACATAAAGATACAGTAGATGATATAGAGTACAGTATATACGTATACATATGAGATGAATAATGTAGGGTATGTAAACATTATATTAAGTAGCATTGTTTAAAGTGGCTAGTGATATATTTTACATCAATTCCCATCAATTCCCATTATTAAAGTGGCTGGAGTTGAGTCAGTGTGTTGGCAGCAGCCACTCAATGTTAGTGGTGGCTGTTTAATAGTCTGATGGCCTTGAGATAGAAGCTGTTCTTCAGTCTCTCAGTCCCAGCTTTGATGCACCTGTACTGACCTCGCCTTCTGGATGATAGCGGGGGCAAACTACCTGCCCTCCAGGACACCTACACCACCCGATGTCACAGGAAGGCCATAAAGATCATCAAGGACAACAACCACTCGAGCCACTGCCTGTTCACCTCTACTATGCTTCCACATCAGTGCAAATGAGGAGAGGAGGTACCATGTTTAAACCACAGTATTGGTTTATTGGGGTCCAACTCAATATTAGGAAGATGTTCCAAATCTTTTGTACACTCAAGTGTCGTCGGCTGTTTATTCTGCCTGATGCCCCAAGTGTCATGTTTTGTCATTGATTATCATGTCTTGTCCCTGTGCTTCCCCTTCTATTTGTTTCCCTCTGCTGGTCTTATTAGGTTCTTTCCCTCTTTCTATCCCTCTCTCTCCCCCTCCCTCTCTCACTCTCTCGCTCTCTCTTCTCTCTATCGTTCCGTTCCTGCTCCCAGCTGTTCCTATTCCCCTAATCATCATTTAGTCTTCCCACACCTGTTCCCGATCCTTTTCCCTGATTAGAGTCCCTATTTCTCTCCTTGTTTTCCGTTCCTGCCCTGTCGGATCCTTATCTATTGTTCACCGTGCTGTGTCTATGTATTGCCCTGTCGTGTCGTGTTTCCCTCAGATGCTGCGTGGTGAGCAGGTGTCTGAGTCTGCTAGGTTCAAGTGCCTTCCCGAGGCAACCTGCAGTTCTTGATCAAGTCTCCAGTCTGTTCTCGTCATTACGAGTAGTATTATGCCTTTTTGTTTGTATAGTAACTTTACTGGATTAAAAACTCTGTTTTCGCCAAGTCGCTTTTGGGTCCTCATTCACCTGCATAACAGAAGGATCCGACCAAGGAATGGACCCAGCGACTACAGATGCTCGTAACACTGCCGTCGAGATCCAAGGAGCCATGCTCGGCAGACACGAGCAGGAATTGTCTGCTGCTCGCCATGCCGTGGAGAACCTGGCCGCTCAGGTTTCCGACCTCTCTGGACAGTTCCAGAGTCTTCGTCTCGTGCCACCTGTTACTTCCTGGCCTGCCGAGCCTCCGGAACCTAGGGTTAATAACCCACCTTGCTACTCCGGGCAGCCCACGGAGTGCCGCTCCTTTCTCACCCAGTGTGATATTGTGTTCTCTCTCCAACCCAACACATACTCTAGCGAGAGAGCTCGGGTTGCTTACGTCATTTCACTCCTTACTGGCCGGGCTCGAGAGTGGGGCACAGCTATCTGGGAGGCAAGGGCTGATTGTTCTAACAATTACCAGAACTTTAAAGAGGAGATGATTCGGGTTTTTGACCGTTCAGTTTTTGGTAGGGAGGCTTCTAGGGCCCTGGCTTCCCTATGCCAAGGTGATCGATCCATAACGGATTACTCTATAGAGTTTCGCACTCTTGCTGCCTCTAGTGACTGGAACGAGCCGGCGCTGCTCGCTCGTTTTCTGGAGGGACTCCACGCAGTGGTCAAAGATGAGATTCTCTCTCGGGAGGTTCCTTCCAGTGTGGACTCTTTGATTGCTCTCGCCATCCGCATAGAACGACGGGTAGATCTTCGTCACCAAGCTCGTGGAAGAGAGCTCGCGTCAACGGTGTTTCCCTGCTCCGCATCGCAACCATCTCCCCCTCTGGCTCAGAGACTGAGCCCATGCAGCTGTGAGGTATTCGCATCTCGACCAAGGAGAGGGAACGGAGGATCACCAACCGCCTGTGCCTCTATTGCGGATTTGATGGACATTTTGTCAATTCATGTCCAGTAAAGGCCAGAGCTCATCAGTAAGCGGAGGGCTACTGGTGAGCGCTACTACTCAGGTCTCTTCATCTAGATCCTGTACTACTATGTCGGTCCATCTACGCTGGACCGGTTCGGTGCTACATGCAGTGCCTTGATTGACTCTGGGGCTGAGGGTTGTTTCATGGACGAAGCATGGGCTCGGAAACATGACATTCCTTTCAGACAGTTAGACAAGCCTACGCCCATGTTTGCCTTAGATGGTAGTCATCTTCCCAGTATCAGATTTGAGACACTACCTTTAACTCTCACAGTATCTGGTAACCACAGTGAGACTATTTCTTTTTTGATTTTTCGTTCACCTTTTACACCTGTTGTTTTGGGTCATCCCTGGCTAGTATGTCATAATCCTTCTATTAATTGGTCTAGTAATTCTATCCTATCCTGGAACGTTTCTTGTCATGTGAAGTGTTTAATGTCTGCCATCCCTCCCATTTCTTCTGTCCCCACTTCTCAGGAGGAACCTGGCGATTTGACAGGAGTGCCGGAGGAATATCATGATCTGCGCACGGTCTTCAGTCGGTCCCGAGCCAACTCCCTTCCTCCTCACCGGTCGTATGATTGTAGTATTGATCTCCTTCCGGGGACCACTCCTCGGGGTAGACTATACTCTCTGTCGGCTCCCGAACGTAAGGCTCTCGAGGATTATTTATCTGTGTCTCTTGACGCCGGTACCATAGTGCCTTCTTCCTCTCCGGCCGGGGCGGGGTTCTTTTTTGTTAAGAAGAAGGACGGTACTCTGCGCCCCTGCGTGGATTATCGAGGGCTGAATGACATAACGGTTAAGAATCGTTATCCGCTTCCCCTTATGTCATCAGCCTTCGAGATTCTGCAGGGAGCCAGGTGCTTTACTAAGTTGGACCTTCGTAACGCTTACCATCTCGTGCGCATCAGAGAGGGGGACGAGTGGAAAACGGCGTTTAACACTCCGTTAGGGCATTTTGAGTACCGGGTTCTGCCGTTTGGTCTCGCCAATGCGCCAGCTGTTTTTCAGGCATTAGTTAATGATGTTCTGAGAGACATGCTGAACATCTTTGTTTTTGTCTATCTTGACGATATCCTGATTTTTTCACCGTCACTCGAGATTCATGTTCAGCACGTTCGACGTGTTCTACAGCGCCTTTTAGAGAATTGTCTCTACGTAAAGGCTGAGAAGTGCTCTTTTCATGTCTCCTCCGTTACTTTTCTCGGTTCCGTTATTTCCGCTGAAGGCATTCAGATGGATTCCGCTAAGGTCCAAGCTGTCAGTGATTGGCCCGTTCCAAGGTCACGTGTCGAGTTGCAGCGCTTTTTAGGTTTCGCTAATTTCTATCGGCGTTTCATTTGTAATTTCGGTCAAGTTGCTGCCCCTCTCACAGCTCTTACTTCTGTCAAGACGTGTTTTAAGTGGTCCGGTTCCGCCCAGGAGCTTTTGATCTTCTAAAAGAACGTTTTACGTCCGCTCCTATCCTCGTTACTCCTGACGTCACTAGACAATTCATTGTCGAGGTTGACGCTTCAGAGGTAGGCGTGGGAGCCATTCTATCCCAGCGCTTCCAGTCTGACGATAAGGTTCATCCTTGCGCTTATTTTTCTCATCGCCTGTCGCCATCTGAGCGCAACTATGATGTGGGTAACCGTGAACTGCTCGCCATCCGCTTAGCCCTAGGCGAATGGCGACAGTGGTTGGAGGGGGCGACCGTTCCTTTTGTCGTTTGGACAGACCATAAGAACCTTGAGTACATCCGTTCTGCCAAACGACTTAATGCCCGTCAAGCTCGTTGGGCGTTGTTTTTCGCTCGTTTCGAGTTTGTGATTTCTTACCGTCCGGGTAGCAAGAACACCAAGCCTGATGCCTTATCCCGTCTGTTTAGTTCTTCTGTGGCTTCTACTGATCCCGAGGGGATTCTTCCTTATGGGCGTGTTGTCGGGTTGACAGTCTGGGGAATTGAAAGACAGGTTAAGCAAGCACTCACGCACACTGCGTCGCCGCGCTTGTCCTAGTAACCTCCTTTTCGTTCCTGTTTCCACTCGTCTGGCTGTTCTTCAGTGGGCTCACTCTGCCAAGTTAGCTGGTCATCCCGGTGTTCGAGGCACTCTTGCGTCTATTCGCCAGCGCTTTTGGTGGCCGACTCAGGAGCGTGACACGCGCCGTTTCGTGGCTGCTTGTTCGGACTGCGCGCAGACTAAGTCGGGTAACTCTCCTCCTGCCGGTCGTCTCAGACCGCTCCCCATTCCTTCTCGACCATGGTCTCACATCGCCCTAGACTTCATTACCGGTCTGCCTTTGTCTGCGGGGAAGACTGTGATTCTTACGGTTGTCGATAGGTTCTCTAAGGCGGCACATTTCATTCCCCTCGCTAAACTTCCCTCCGCTAAGGAGACGGCACAAATCATCATCGAGAATGTGTTCAGAATTCATGGCCTCCCGTTAGACGCCGTTTCAGACAGAGGTCCGCAATTCACGTCACAGTTTTGGAGGGAGTTCTGTCGTTTGATTGGTGCGTCCGTCAGTCTCTCTTCCGGGTTTCATCCCCAGTCTAACGGTCAAGCAGAGAGGGCCAATCAGACGATTGGTCGCATACTACGCAGCCTTTCTTTCAGAAACCCTGCGTCTTGGGCAGAACAGTTCCCCTGGGCAGAATACGCTCACAACTCGCTTCCTTCGTCTGCTACCGGGTTATCTCCGTTTCAGAGTAGTCTGGGTTACCAGCCTCCTCTGTTCTCATCCCAGCTTGCCGAGTCCAGCGTTCCCTCCGCTCAAGCGTTTGTCCAACGTTGTGAGCGCACCTGGAGGATGGTGAGGTCTGCACTTTGCCGTTACAGGGCACAGACTGTGAGAGCCGCCAATAAACGCAGGATTAAGAGTCCTAGGTATTGTTGCGGCCAGAGAGTGTGGCTTTCCACTCGCAACCTTCCTCTTACGACAGCTTCTCGTAAGTTGACTCCGCGGTTCATTGGTCCGTTCCGTGTCTCCCAGGTCGTCAATCCTGTCGCTGTGCGACTGCTTCTTCCGCGACATCTTCGTCGCGTCCATCCTGTCTTCCACGTCTCCTGTGTCAAGCCCTTTCTTCGCACCCCCGTTCGTCTTCCCTCCCCCCTCCCGTCCTTGTCGAGAGCGCACCTATTTACAAGGTACGTAAGATCATGGACATGCGTTCTCGGGGACGGGGTCACCAATACTTAGTGGATTGGGAGGGTTACGGTCCTGAGGAGAGGAGTTGGGTTCCGTCTCGGGACGTGCTGGACCGTTCGCTTATTGATGATTTCCTCCGTTGCCGCCAGGGTTCCTCCTCGAGTGCGCCAGGAGGCGCTCGGTGAGTGGGGAGGTACTGTCATGTTTTGTCATTGATTATCATGTCTTGTCCCTGTGCTTCCCCTTCTATTCGTTTCCCTCTGCTGGTCTTATTAGGTTCTTTCCCTCTTTCTATCCCTCTCTCTCCCCCTCCCTCTCTCACTCTCTCGCTCTCTCTTCTCTCTATCGTTCCGTTCCTGCTCCCAGCTGTTCCTATTCCCCTAATCATCATTTAGTCTTCCCACACCTGTTCCCGATCCTTTTCCCTGATTAGAGTCCCTATTTCTCTCCTTGTTTTCCGTTCCTGCCCTGTCGGATCCTTATCTATTGTTCACCGTGCTGTGTCTATGTATTGCCCTGTCGTGTCGTGTTTCCCTCAGATGCTGCGTGGTGAGCAGGTGTCTGAGTCTGCTAGGTTCAAGTGCCTTCCCGAGGCAACCTGCAGTTCTTGATCAAGTCTCCAGTCTGTTCTCGTCATTACGAGTAGTATTATGCCTTTTTGTTTGTATAGTAACTTTACTGGATTAAAAACTCTGTTTTCGCCAAGTCGCTTTTGGGTCCTCATTCACCTGCATAACACCAAGAGTCTCTCTCTCAGGAGAGAGTGAGTGAAGGAGCCTAGGCTGCAGACTCTTGTTCCAAAATATTGTCACAGAAACACTTGAGAGCTCGACAAGCTGTTGCGGGTTATTTTCTCTGTCCACCATATTGAAATCAACACACTGTGGTGTGAACAAAATACTGTCTCATTACAGTATGTGTGTTCCTCGGAGATCGTGAGTAATGTACATTGGAGTGGGGGGGGGGGGGCTTTGAGTGAGTTCATTCCTGTTCTGTCTACGGTGATGCTTCAGCTGTGAAGAGGCAGAATACAGCACCCTACAGTTTTAGTCACGTGCACAAGTACAGTGAAGTGCCTTTCTTGCTTGCTCTTACCCAACAATGCAGTAATCAATATCAGTAGTACTGTTATTATTCTTCTTGTTTAAAAAAAAAAAGTCAAGTCGAAGCAAAAACAAACGAGAAGTAGAAATGAGAAGAACACGGGAAAGTAAGTAAGCGAGCTACATACAGGGTCGGTTCCAATACCATATATACAATGTGTAGGCGTACTGGAGGGATGGAGGTAGATCTGTATAGTGGTCAGGTGACTAGGCATCAGGATATATGATAAACAGAGTAGCAGCAGCATATATGGTGTGTGTGTGTGTGTGTGTGTGTGTGTGTGTGTGTGTGTGTGTGTGTGTGTGTGTGTGTGTGTGTGTGTGTGTGTGTGTGTGTGTGTGTGTGTGTGTGTGTGTGTGTGTGTGTGTGTGTGTGTGTGTGTGTGTGTGTGTGTGTGTGTGTGTGTGTGTGTGTGTTAATGCAGATAGTTTGTGTAGCTATTTAGCGCTCTTATGGCTTGGGGATAGTTGCTGTTCAGGAGCTTGTTGAGATCACAGTCTATGGCTTGGGTGGCTGGAGTCTTTTACAATTTCCCAGGCTTTCCCTTCACACCGCCTAATATAGAGGCCCTGGATGGCAAGGAGCTCGGCCCCAGTGATGTACTGGGCTGTCCGCGCCCCCCTCTGTAGCGCCATGGGATCGAGGGCGGTGCAGTCGCCGTACTAAGCGGTGATGCAGCCAGTCAAGATGCTCTCAATGGTGCAGCAGTAAAACATTTTGATGATTTGAGGGCTCATGCCAAATAATTTCAACCTCCGGAGGGCCAGGAGGCGCTGTCACGCGTGTGGACCACTTTAAGTCCTTGGTGATTTGGACACAGAAGAACTTGAAGCTATCTACCTGCTCCACTTCTGCCTCACCGATGTCACTGACCTCCTCCCTGTAGGTTGGCTCATCGTCTCCGGTGACCAGGCCTAACACTGTCGTGTCGTCAGCAAACTTGATGATGGTGTTGGAGTCGTGCATAGTCACGCAGTCGTGAGTGAACATGGAGTACAGGAGGGGACTAAGCACACACCTCTGTGAGGCCACCATGTTCAAGGTCCGCGTGGCGGAAGGGATGTTGCCTACCAACACCACCTGGGATCGGCCCGTCAGGAAGTCCAGGATCCAGTTGCAGAGGGAAGAGTTCAGTCCCCGGGTTCCTAGCTCGGTGATGAGCTTAGAGGGGACAATGGTGTTGAACGACTGAGCTGGTATTCCTCTTATCTAAATGGGTCAGGGCAGTGTGGAGGAGTGCAATTAAGATGGATCTGTTGGGGCAGTATACAAATTGTAATGAGTGTCTGAGGTGATGGAGTTGTTTGCCATAACCAGCCTTTCAATGGGGCAGTATGCAAACTGTTCATCGACTATTTGACTGTAGAAAGGCCAGTTCAACATTGTCGGTTTCATGTGTCTGTTCAATGCCGCAGAACACAGCCTGTTATTGAGTTAAGACTGTAAGATATGTGGTGACCTTATGACCTTATTGTGCTTCACGGCTGGCGTGGTGTGACAATGGAAGCCAGTGTGTTATCTTCTCTCTCTCGGGGAGAGACTCGAGCGTTTACTGAGATGTCTCTAGGTTGTTGTTTTTTCTGTGGCCTCCAGGGGGAACTGAAGGCACACTACAGTCACTGCCCAATCATACAGCTCACTTACACCCAGGGATGGAATGGAAAGATTTTGGGCAGTGGCCAGCCGGGCTTGTACACCGCAATATCTACTAGCCCGGCTGGTATTCTTTGCCATGCGATATTGTCAAACGCCAAACTTTAGCTAAACACATTTTCTACTAGCCCATTCTGAAAAGTACCAGCTGCGGTCTAGCTTAATGTCCGTCCCTGCTTTACACCCCATCTCAAATGGACCGCTAGCTGGCTTCCCCACCCCCCTAAGCATATTATGTAGATCTATGACGTATTCAATGAGATAAAACGTTCAGAACATTGCAGATGCGGTAGCCAACACGGTTGCCTATTTTTACATGACAATCATTCCACACAATATATTTCTATCGGAACATTCTGTGTCTTTGTGACTTCATGATCAGTCTCCTGAAAGTGTTGGACAGGTCTCAGAACAATGGTGCTAGATACACCGTCAGACTTGACACTTACCATTGCTTTGAATCTACATTTTGTTGTCTGTGTATGAGGAAGTAGTGTTGGTTTGTTTGTTTACACATATTTGTGTTTCAGTGAGACACATTCGTATTGTGTGTGTGTGTAAATATAAGTTGTGTGTGTAATTAATGGTGTGTCTCTCTTCATAGGGTAATTGGATTTCCCCATTCCAGGCGGCAGGGATGAGAGAGGGGAGTAAGAGAACGGTACATCCGCCCGGCGTGTGTGTATGCTGATGGGAGAGGGGGGTTAGGGACACGGAACCCCAGAGTAGCCGTGCCGATGGGGGCTGAAGGGGGAGGGGTGGGGGGGAAAGTTGGGTGGAGGAAGGGAACAAGCAGGTGATTTATAGCAGTTCCACCAGGCCACCGCCTCTGCTCTCTCACAAAACAGCAGAGCAAGGAAATCCATTACAAATGAAGTACTGTGTTAATGGGCTTTGGTGTGTGTGTGTGTGTGTGTGTGTGTGTGTGTGTGTGTGTGTGTGTGTGTGTGTGTGTGTGTGTGTGTGTGTGTGTGTGTGTGTGTGTGTGTGTGTGTGTGTGTGTGTGTGTGTGTGTGTGTGTGTGTGTGTGTGTGTGTGTTCATGGTAAACAATTGATGTTTGGGTGAAAAAAAGGTGAAGGTTATTTGAGGTGTTTGTTTCTGTGCAGCAGGTCAGCCTCTTTGCCCCCGGTGTGTGTGTGTGTGTGTTTATATACAACAATGTTTGTGTTTGTGCTCCTATATAATCAGCTGCTTCCTATTGGCTCCTATGCACCCTCTATCCATCTCTTTTCTCTCCATCCCCCCTCTCTCCTCTCTAGTTCTCTCACATGTCCCCACCCCCCTCTGCTCTCTCTCTCTCTCCATCACTTTCTGAGAGATGGAGTGATACAGGCCTGTGTTCTAGGCAGAGGAGAGGAAAGGCTCAAGGGAGAAAACAGAGGAGTGAAGGAGGAATAAATAAAGAGAATGGAGGGATGCTGGTAATGTACCAGCGGAGGGTGAGGACCACGTTCACTGCTGTGGTGTGTGTGTGTGTGTGTGTGTGTGTGTGTGTGTGTGTGTGTGTGTGTGTGTGTGTGTGTGTGTGTGTGTGTGTGTGTGTGTGTGTGTGTGTGTGTGTGTGTGTGTGTGTGTGTGTGTGTGTGTGTGTGTGTGTGTGTGTGTGTGTGTGTGTGTGTGTGTGTTGATCGCGGCTTGCCCCAGACTCCCACAGGGGGGAGTTGTGTGTGTGTGTGTATATGTGTGTGTGCGGAGCCTGTCTCCTCTCACATTACCCCTTACATTAAAACCAGTCAGGGGGAAAATTACTGCAGACCTGGGCCACCCTGTCCACCTGGGCCCATGGAGAGAGGGATGAAGCCGGAGGAGGGGATAAAGATGTGGAATAGAGGAGGGGGGGGGATAAGGATGGAGCCCATTAAGAGTGGGATGGAATACCCTCTAGATGCTGACATAGGCCAGGTTTGTTGTTTTCCCCCTAATAGATCAGGTGACGATTTGGGGAGGGTGCACCGATCCTACAAGACCTGTACCTTTAGGAACAAATTGTACCCTGAGCAGGTGGAAGATAATTCGGTTGTTGACAAATCTGGTAAGACGCCCCCATCCACAAACTACCCCCTACCCCCTCTGCAATTGTGTGGATCCGAAAGGTTTGGATAGGTGTTAGTAATAAGGCAAAGGTGGGGCGACTATTTCTTCAATGGGATTGGTAGAATCCATGGGCCAAACAGAATCAAATCCCCTCGGGTCGGTGAGTAATACGTGGGCGACTCCATTCCTTGTATCAAACAGAGGTTTGATAAAGCAAGAGAGAACATAGCGCAAGAGACGATGTGTTTTATTATCAGTGGTATTTACAATGGCACAAAACCCCCACAACCCCACGCTGTCACTCTCGCTCTCGCTCACAGAAACAAGACACTCCCTCCTTGTTTTCCGTCCCACACAAAGTCCAAAGGGAGAGGGCGACTAAAATATGACTTCAATAGCAGGATAGGGGTGATAACATCGTAGGGAACAGATGGTATGTTGGAAGTCCTTGACGGTGCCTCTGCAAAGCTAAGAGGTAGCTGGATGGGTGCAGAGCTGAATTCAGGAAATAATAACAGGCGAATACATCCGACTGTCATGCCTGAATGGAAGGAACTGACCTTGACTGTGTTTCTCTGTTTGTACCAAAGGCCATGTTGGAATAGCGTGGTATGACCGCGAAGTCTTTACAGCGGTAAAACTCCTACAAGGGCATGTTCTTCAGTCAGAGACCTAGACAGAAACACAGTATTCAGGTAGATGCTGAAGTGGCAAGCATCATGGCCCTGCATACAAACCATTAGCATTTCGTCTTTAAAACACAGGTTGTGAAAGGTATTCCTGAAATATAACGGCATTGTATTATGATCTATCCTTCACATACTTAGCCTTGCATTGCCAACTAGGCTCACCTGCTGTATAGAAACAGTTAGAAAATAACTTAATTTGTTGATATCCCTACTCTCTGTGTGTGTGTGTGTGTGTGTGTGTGTGTGTGTGTGTGTGTGTGTGTGTGTGTGTGTGTGTGTGTGTGTGTGTGTGTGTGTGTGTGTGTGTGTGTGTGTGTGTGTGTGTGTGTGTGTGTGTGTGTGTGTGCGTGTGTGGTATTTGCTCCATCATTTGCCCAGACAGTGTACTTGTCATATTTGGCAAAGTTGTTGTCCTTCATTTTGGCTGCATGTGTGCCTGAAACCAAGTGCTAAGGATCACACACACACACACACATACACACATACACACATACACACAGTGTTCCTATCTGGCCACTAGGTGGCGATAGTTGCCAGGCTGCCAAGCAGACAGACACGGTAGCAAGTCACAGATGTTGTCTGGCCCCTCCTTTTGTTTTCTGCCTATTGAAGAAGGAGACCTCAGCTGCTGAAGGACATTCTCCATTATGGCATCAATGTTCTTTTGAAAATAATTTCCATTAAAACATGCTTTCCCCCCCCCCCCTTTTTTTAAAGGGACAGTAACAAAGGGAAGGCCAGGAAAAGTAGAGGAGGAGAGAGGGACTGACAAGGTGTGCCTGGATGGGAGTGAGGGATATAAAGGGGGCCTTGATTTAGAGAGGTTTGTGTGTGTGTATATGTATGAGTGGCTTGTGTATGGGTGTGTTCTGAATAACCATGTACGAGAACAGCAAGACCATCTATCGGGTACACATCACTAGAACTGACGGTCAAAATGATGACCAACGCGTGGGTGAAAATGTGTGCAATGCGTAGAAATTCCAGAAGGAGTAATGTATATCACTATGAGGCTTTTAGATCTGCAGTACAGTGGCTCAGAGTCTATCGGAGGGTCACCATGAATGTTGTCAATGAGCATTTCTTTATCTAATAACACAATGTTTCATGGCTGCCACCATCGAATCCCCTGACTTCCCACCGAGCTCGACTGTTCTCATCTCTGCAGTCGAGACGATATCAGCTTTGCTCTGTTCTAGTGGCAGTGAAGCTAAATAGCAAAGATGGTTGTGCATAGCAACAGTTAAAACACTGAAAATGGTATTTGTCTGTGTTTGAGCATTGTATTGGAAGCAATATTACAATAGGAGAACGAGTCAAACATTACGCAGAAAGAGGAACCCGGCCAGTTAGGCCTACAACATTGTGCCTTTTTAAGAAACAGTAGAATGAAAAAAACAAGACAGTTCTGAAACCAAAAAATAAAATACATCAAACGTCCCTTTTGGCTTGTATTCTTTCTGGATCTCTCTCTTCAATATCACGTGTCCTTAGTCTCCAGCAATGGATACCTCCACTGCTTCTCGGAGTGAGAGGGGAAGATACGGGGGCGAGAGGAACCGCCTAAGCATGTTTTTTTCTTCTTTTCAATCCCAGTTCATGGTTCCCAGAGGTGGGTGGGGGTGTATTTCTACTACAATCCAGGGCTGAATGGGGCGGCAAATAGTACCACAAAGTTCATATTTTTCCAGCAAAGCCGCCCCATCCTGGATCCTCAGTCCTTCACGTATGTGAAGGATCAGAGTCGAGGGGGGGGGCATTCCATCAATTCAGCAAGCCAATTCAAAATCCCAATGAACAAATACATAAACGGCACTTTTCAATTCATAATAACTCATTCATAACGTCTTCAAATTCATCTCCTGAATTGACTGGGAAGTTCACACCCACCCCACCCCCAAACCCTGATCCCAGATCTAGAAGTCCCCCCTCTAGTCTACCAGACGGTGGTCTCTCCCATCTCCTGTCCGGGGTGGGACATGGGGGCGCTGTAGCTAGAGTTACTAGCCAGGGAGAAGGGTGGGCTGGGCCCCCCTCCATACACCTCCCCAGGGACGGGCTGCAGGGAGCTGGGCAGGCCGGGCTCAGGGCTGGGGGTGTCTGCATGGGAGATCATGTCCGTGAACCTCTGGTCATCAGAGGGGTGGTGGGCTGACACAGAGCCCTCCATGGCCCCTCCATGGATATAGGGGGATTCTGCTGGAGACTGAGCCTGAGAGGAGGGAGGGCCGTGGGGGAAGAAGTCATAGTTTCCCCCTCCTCCGTAGTAGTCGCCCTGGTACTCTGTGGGGGGGAGATACGATTATCGAAATAGAAAACAAATCATCTAATTCATTGTGCAGCACACAGACAAAACAATCTATATAGCTACATTCAAAAATGGAACTTCACACACTTAAAAAAGGACCTGCATAAAGATTCAAGATCTTTTAAAAGAATTGCAGTGTTGAGTAGCTTAAGTAACATTTCCTGGAAGGGAGGAGAATGGTTTAGTTCCCTGTTATAGCTGAAAAGTGAAAGAGCAAAACACAGCTAAACTTCTAAAATTCACACGGGAACTCCTTTTTTTAGTCCTGACTCCTTTTGGGAGTTTGTTTGAGGATTTTTATTATTTTATTTTTCAAAGCGCCTCAACTTTTAAAAAGGAAATGAAAATCACACTTTCTACTCTGCATTTCAGTTAAACGCCATACACTTTCGCTTTAAGTGTGAGTGGGTTCGTATTTCAGTACCACAGAGGGAAAGAGCAAAAATAACTAAGCAAACACAAATTCAATAATGTCTTGTTTAGTGTACAGTTTGATGTTAAACAACCATTCTTCCTAATCCAAACGAAATCAACAATCTGGAAAACCCACACGTTGTTTCAAGATCAGTTAAATGTAGTCAGACAGACAATCAGCATTTCATCAGGCTTTGTTCCTAACTTGACAAAGAAACATTTCCCCTCTACATAACTAAATCAGCAGCACGCCAACCTTATGTTACAAATTGTGCTAATGAGGGGAAGGAGAAATCCACTTTCAATGCAATGAAATCCACATTTTTTTTTCTTAAAAAAAAAACACACAAAAAAACAATAAACAAGCTAATTATTGAGTCGCACAAACAGAACCCTGCTAACTACGACAGACCTTGAGAATCAACCTGCTCCTGGGGCGGCCGGGGGGAGGGACGGGGAGGGGCAGAGAGAGACGCACACATGTACACGCATGCACACGCATAGACACACACACACACACACACACACACACACACACACACACACACACACACACACACACACACACACACACACACACACACACACACACACACACACACACACACACACACACACACACACACCCTCCTCTCTAAGCAGCAGCAGTAGTAGAGGAACAGAAGGATGGAAGGAAGGAGTAGTCCTGCTAATACAGTAGAGCTCCCCGGCTCCACCGAGGCACAAAAGGGTGTGAAAAGAGGCATGCTGAGAACGGAGGGAGCTAGAAGCAAGAGATGAAGGTTTTGTCCTCCTCTCCCCTCCTTCCCTCCCTGTCCGTTCTATCCTTCACGGCTCCCTTTTAATTACTGTGGATGGAGGCTGCTATGGTCCAGTATATGACTGATTCCTCAGCAAAATCTCTCTTCAGCTTTGTACTGCTGGGATGATCAACTGGCAAAATGGCTTTTGTTTTTAGAATTCTGTGGTTGTTCACTTTCAGCCCATTCCGGAATGATCTATGTCTTGATTTCGACATTTGACTTTTCTATATTTCAGAATCGTCTATGTTGTCCCAGTAGGCCACTTGAGGAGCAGTCAACACCCTTGTCTCCCTGCAGTTTAGACAGAGCTGGGCAGCACAGAGGCGAGCAATGGCATACCTGACGAAAACCATGTCACTAAAATCTTCACCAGAGATCACCTGTGAACTTTAGCGACAGGTGACGGCGTTACTACGCATTGCACAGTCCTCAACCGAGTCATCATGCTATCTGACGTAAGGCAATTGACGGCGAGTGTATTTCACCAATATATAATCAAACCGTGAGTGTGTCTTACCTGTGTAGTATCCATAGGCCCCAGGCCCCAGTATGTCTGGGTCCTCCAGTCGTCCTCCCAGGGGCCTCATCCTCCGGGGCCCTCTGAAGAAGGCGTGCCGCCGGGCCCCCAGAGCACTCAGCTGCTTCATCCTCCTCTCCTTAGATCGACGGTTCTGGAACCACACCTATAGAGAAAGAGATAGTGAGTTATCAGGCCACATCCCATCTATAACGACCTATGACCCAGAGAAGCATCTAAGATTGTTATCAGATCAAAGGAAGTGAAACGATTTGAATAGGTTTAAGATTTCCTTTTCCTTTTCACGGACAGAAAGAAAAAGAACAACAGTTGTTTATACTGCATTTTTACACAGGCACACACAGTGTCGCAATCAAAGTCACATCTAATCTAGCTTCATTTCTAGTCCATTACTTGTCTACAATGGACAGTAACGATCGCCAGATGTATTCATTATCCATTTCACATTAAGTGTTACAACACAAGAAGCAAATGGGAAAACTACAAGGTAGTTGAAATGACAAGGCCCCACTCCTAATCAACAACTAAATCAAATCACCCTCAAATTAAATCCACCTTCATTTCAGACCTTAATAGTTTTTGTCCATTTTTACTTTGTCCATTTCACAGACTTGGGTGTGCTATTTAACTAGGCTTGGTATGCTCATATAGGAGTTTGAATTCTGTAGTGTAATGAGTACTGCTAGCTACAACAGATTAAATTAATTTTGGACAAGGGATCTGTGGAAAAGGTTTAGAGAGTGCAATACAATGTAATGTTAATCATTCACAACGTGTGTTCTTAGACCTTGGATGTACCAAACGCATTTCACAGGGACTGCACAACATCAATGATACATTTATTTTCAACTCAATTCTTCTTGTACTCCTCAAAATGTTTCTTTTGAACATAATACACTGTCATTTAAGATTTAAAAGATTTAAAACTACAGACTTTTCTCTCTGCCCGAAGGCAAAATGTGTAGAATAGCAGGAAATTGGCTTTAAAACGGCAAAATGTTCACTTTGATGACGAGAGGGAGGCCTTTAAAATGTTTTCCAGTGCACCGAACTTGATTAGTTCGGCCATGCACCGCAGAAGTCATATTAAAACTGTGTGTCTGCTTTTTGTATCGGACTGTAAAGTAGGAGTTCTGATATTATGACGGGTTGGTCCCTGATGAATTTGCTGATCTCAAAAAATATATATATATTTTTTTTAAATTATTATTATTTTGCTGTCTTGAGACCGGTATAGAAAAGAGCTCTTCTTAGGCACATGGCCTGTAGAAATAACTTAATAGAATTAAAGGGCTCCGCTATAAGGAATATGGATAATGTGGGGTGGAGGCAGTGAGGGTAAACTAACAAACGTGGATGAACACGGTCTCTACCTCAACGTCCAACCCAGACACATTGAAAAAAGATATTCAGCCTCTCCACTTTGAGGACTATGGCTGTATGTGAGAGGCAGAGTGGAGGTTCACTTTCAACCAGGACTCAGGCGTTAGAGGGAGACACCATAGCCACCAAACACCCAGTGGTGTCCTAGAAACAGAAATCACACTGGAGCTGTTTTGTAACCAGTGATATGGACGTCGACATGTTTTGAAATGATCCAATAAAATCGACGAATCAGTCAGCAACACAAAGGAACACGCACAGAGCAACACATTCATTTCGATAGGTCACTATTTCCCATGTGCCCCGGCAGGCCTCAACACAACAACACAGTTGAGAGAGCAGAGACGTTAAACACAGTCGTCGCTCCTCCTCGGAGTCAAATAAACTGCCTTTGTACAGGAACAAAGGCGAAGAGGAGATATTTCAACATATGGAGGACTTACTTTGCATTCTAAAAACATAACACATTGCGCGTTGTCTCTGCGTCGGCGCTGCATAATAACACATGTTAACACCAGCTAGGCTACACCAGAGGCACAATTCCCACTGTGTCGGAGATTAACCAACAGGAGAAAAAGAAACGCAGAGAAAAACAGCTAAAACCACTTAGGCATTCCTCTCCATGCTCTTCCTAGCAAAGACGACACCTGCCTATTGAGAACAATAGTCTAACTGTAAGGTTCCATTTTTATGGAAACGCTTTCGCCCCCCCCCCCCCTCGAGAGAGCGTTGCTTAGGGATGACTACACACGCGCGCGCACACCAGACCTGGGTTCAAACACTGTTTCAGGTATTTCAATACATTTCACAACAAGTATTTAGAATACCTTTATTTGAAGAAGAGAAAAGGAGTTGAATATTGGAATATATTTAAAAAATACAATTTGGTAAGCATTAGCATGTGATCACCAGTACTACAAATACATATCCTTGGAAGTATTTGAAAGACCGTATTTTCAAAACAATATGTATATATTGTTTGGGCGTATTTGAATTTTTTTGAATGTACTTACTAGTTTGATTTGAATTAACAAACATATCATTTCACTTTTTAATCCAAATACGCAGCCTAAGCTTTACACCGGTGTCTCATGAAGGATGACAAGATGCCATGTTACATTCAATAATAAAACAACAGGGTTTCAAAATGCTCATCAGACATGGAGCAGCGATCTGGTCTGAAGATATGCCCTGCAATGCTGAAAAGCTGCTCCACAGCTGCAGAGGATGCTGGGACATGGACATAGGTACTCAGCAGCAACTATGTGCGGTGTTGGATGTGTGTAACTGTGTTTCTTGCAGAATGTCAGAGGATGGTGGAAGATATGAGGTGATGAGGTACTCCTCAAGGTGATTTATAGTAAACTAAAACTCAAAATTAAAACAAACATTTAAAAAAACTTCAACTACACTGCAACTATTATATTTGATTGCAAAACGAACTAAAAAAAAATAAAAACTTCAAATTACGTTAAGTTTTTTAAATTCCAAACTTCGGGCTAAAAAATGTAATGGGGTTTTCAAGCTTTTTTTCTAATGGGGTTTTCATGCTTCTGAAGCTGGTGGGTTAATGCTGCCAGGAGATGCCGGTTTCAAATAGAACTCGCTTGTGCATCACTATCACTAGCTATCAATAGCTAACAGGGAAGAAATAAGAGGGCGGGTGTGTGAGTGAACATTGGCGACAGCAAATGATGAAGCCCTGTATGGGATTGTCTTGAGTACATTGCTGGAAAGGACAAAAGTAAGTGTATTGTGTGTCAGCAGCGTGTGTGGAACGGAGATACACTGAACAAAAATATAAATTCAACATGTAGCTGTTCCCATGTTTCATGAGCTGAAATAAATAAAAGATCACGGAAATTTTCCAGACACACAAAAAGCTTATTTCTCTCAAATTGTGTGCACAAATTTGCTTACATCCCTGTTAGCAAGCATTTCTCCTTTGCCAAGATAATCCATCCACCTGACAGGTGTGGCATATTAGGAATCTGATTAAACAGGATGACCATTACACAGGTGCACCTTGTGCTGGGGACAATAAAAGGCCCTTCTAAAATGTACAGTTACAGTGATACCATGGTGAGATCCATTCATCAACCGCCATCATCTCACGTTTCAGCATGATAATGGCCGGTCCCATGTCGCAAGGATCTATACACAATTCCTGGAAGCTGAAAATGTCCCAGTTCTTCCATGGCCTGCATACTCACCAGACATGTCACCCATGGAGCATGTTTGGGATGCTCTGGATCGACGTGTACGACACTGTGTTCCAGTTCCCTCCAATGTCCAGCAACTTTGCACAGCCATTGAAGAGGAGTGGGACAACATTTCACAGGACACAACCAATGTGGTCACACCGAATACTGACTGGTTTTCTGATCCACACCCCTACTTTAAAAAAAAGCTTATCGGTGACCAACAGATGCGTATTTGTATTCCCAGTCATGTGAAATCCATAGATTAGGCCCCAATGAACATATTTAAATTGACTGATTGCCTTATATGAACTGTAGCTCAGTAAAATCATTGAAATTGTTGCATGTTGCATTTATATTGTTGTGCGGTGTAAAAAGGAAATCCCAACCTCAAAGTTGAACTGAACAGCGCCCACAGAGAATCATACAAACCATTTCAGGATGAAGACAACGCGAGACAGCCACCAGCTCTTAGTAGCTGCACGCAAATTGCAACGTTAGGACAATCAACTTTAGCAGTTGGAATGAAAAGAGCAGAAACATGGCAACCTAATTCAAACGAGTAAAAAAAAGAAGAAGAAGAAGAAAGAAGCACTGGTTAGTTTATTGATCCCGTCGGGCGTGTCCATGGGCGTGTCCATGAGACTGTACGATGAGCCAGCCTTCAGAATGTTCAACCAAACACTTGATCCCAAATTTAGAACTCCCGGCGCTGCTGGAGTAAATGTCTTGATTGCTTCGCAAATGGAGACAGCAACCCAGAAAGTGAAGGAGATTCTGAAAGAGGCATGTAAAATATCCTTGTGTGTAGACGGACCGATAAAGAAAGGCTTGACTGCTTTGCTATTGTACATATCAACCTGCTTCTATCACCCCTCCTTCAAGAAGGCACGGCAGTCGTTGCTCAAGCTCCGTCGGATTTAGCATCCACACACCAGGGAGGTGGGACAGGACACTGGGAGCATGGGTCATACCAGAGGAGAAGATCCTACTCGTCGTAACTGTCAATGGGGCGAACATAGTCAAGACTATCAAGTTATTACAGAACAGGCAAGGGAATACCCTTGACTCACAACAACCAGAGATGGCCATAGCTTTGAACGGTGCGGCAGAAATGTCTGAATCTGAGTCAGACAACCAATAATTATATTTTTTAATCCAAGTCACATTAAGATTGATTTGTAACTTAAAACATAAGCAAATGTATGACCTGACCCCTCACCGTATCTATTACTGTCCCCCAGTGGCAAGAAGTAACATCACAAAATAACGCAAGCTTTAGGTCTCAAGACTTAAATGGCTCCTAACCTCCCACACATAGGCTACTCTCTGTCTCTAACACAAAAAGTAAAACTGAAGCAAAATAAAAATGATTTGATCAAATTTGAACGAAATAAAACCGAGTGAATCATGTCTGAAAACTAACTGAAGCTCAACTGGATGTCCATCACATCAGAAAGGACATACTCATGCATGGATAGCTTGGTGACAGGCAGTGTGTCAAGCTTGCCTTCATCCGCATTGAGAACTGATGTAATAATTTGATTCTGAGAGCATATGTTGACTTGTGGTTGTCAGTGGCATAGAGAAGTTTCACAGGGACCCCCCGCAGTTTTATAACTAATCTCATGCTTTAAAAAAAATAATTTTTAAACATATTTTGCCTTGAGGCTTAAAGAATATTTATCTTATTAATATTAGCAAAATATGAAATGTGTATTTTTATAAACAGAAGTGTCAGCTATCACTACATTTAAATTAACAACAATATCCAGAATTGGCAGAATTTCAAACACTTTTTTGGAAAGTTTGAAGTACGGTATACTTTGCTCCGAACAAGGGCATTTCCAGACATAGAGCCGACATGGAAATTAATAATATTGAAGGTATTTAGATTTTTTTTTTTTTAAATGTGGGGGGGTGATGAAACTGTCCACCATCTTGGTTCTATATACAGTGCCTTTGGAAAGTATTCAGACCCCTTGACCACCATCTTGGTTCTATATACAGTGCCTTCGGAAAGTATTCAGACCCCTTGACTTTTTCCACATTTTGTTACGTTACAGCCTTATTCTAAAATGGATTAAATACAAACATTTCCTCAGATATCTACACACTATTCCCCATAATAACAAAGCGAAAATGTATAAGGTCCCACAATTGGCAATGCATGTCAGAGCAAATACCAAGCCATAAGATCGAAGGAATTGTTCAAAGAGCCCCGAGACGGGATTGTGTCGAGGCACAGATCTGGGGAAGGGTACCAAAACATTTCTGCAGCATTGAAGGTCCCCAAGAACACAGTAGCCTCCATCATTCTTAAATGGAAAAAGTTTGGATTCACCAAGACTCTTCCTCGAGCTGAGTAATCGGTCAGGGAGGAGTTCCTCTGTGGAAGAGTTCCTCTGTGGAGACGGAAGAACCTTCCAGAAGGACAACCAGCTCTACAGCACTCCACCAATCAGGCCTTTATGGTAGAGTGACTCAGTAAAAGGCACATGACAGCCCACTTGGAGTTTGCCAGTAGGCACCTAAAGACTCTCAGACAATGAGAAACAAGATTCTCTGGTCTGAGGAAACCAAGATTAAACTCTTTGGCCTGAGGAGGAAGCATAGTGGTGGCAGCATCATGCCGTGGGGATTTTTTTCAGAGGCAGGGACTGGGAGACTAGTCAGGATCGAGGCAAAGATGAACGGAGCAAAGTACAAAGATATCCTTGATGAAAGCCTGCTCCAGAGCTCTCAGGACCTCAGACTGGGGCGAAGGTTCACCTTCCAACAGGACAGTGACCCTAAGCACACAGCCAAGACAACATAGGAATGGCTTCGGGACAAGCCTCTGAATGTGCTTGAGTGACCCAGCCAGAGCTCTGAAAATAGCTGTGCAGCTACGCTCCCCATCCATACTGACAGTCCTTTTGAGGATCTGCAGAAAGAAATGAGAGAAACTCCCCAAATACAGGTGTCCCAAGCTTGTATTGTCATACACAAGAAGACTCGAGGCTGTAATTGCTGCCAAAGGTGTTTCAACAAAGTACTTACTAAATGGTCTGAATACTTATGTATATGTAATATTTCCATTTTTTTATTTTTTATACATCTGTAAAAAAATCAAAACCTGTTTTTGCTTTGTCATTATGGGGTATTGTGTGTAGATTGATAAGGGGGGAGAAAACAATTTAATGCATTTTAGAATAAGGTTGTAAACGTAACAAAATGTGGAAATAGTCAAGGGGTCAGAATACTTTCCGAATGCACTGTACAGTACACCACAGTGCATTATGTTGTTGCTAATCAGAGACAAATGGGATCGATTCAGTGTTGTGGAGACATGAAACTGAGAAGATGCTACAAGGCCTGCTACAAGGCCCGGTCTGAGAGGAGAGGAGAGATTGTCTGGCAGTAAATGAGTGAGGACAGAGGAGCGAGGGGGGTGTACGGTATACAGCATGTAAATCAGTGAAATCAGTGGTAATTACTGTCAGCACACAAAAAGCCACATCTCAGCTGGCAGTGACGGTGCTAATCACCCTAACACAGTCTAAACCCAGACACCGAGGGTGTGTGTGCATGTGTGTGGTTATGACATAAAGGCTAGAGATCTGAATGTGGTTGGCAGCAGTGAGGATATATTCCACTTCAAGATGGTAAACAGTCATGTTATTACACTCTCATTAGCAATGACAATGATCTCACATGTTGTCACAGGCCCATCAGATCTCCCTAACAGGGTTTGAGGTCAATTCAGTTTTAATTTGTCAGTTCAGGAAGTGAAAAATCCTCATACTTCCTTGACTGACCAGAACTGCTCATTTAAACCTCTAAATTGTCTTGGTTGGCATGTGCACCTGTTAACATACCTGTTTACAGTATTTTTGTGCAGTGCTGTGAGCTTTTTTTTGTAATGATACTATTGATAAATTATTGGCTGTTAAAAGCATTAACAGTGCATTATATTTCTAAAATGTGAAGGCCTATGGCTACAGATACGCTACATATTTAAACATGCACATACTGTGCAGGCAAGCCGGGTACTATATTTGCTTCAATAATAAATGAGAAATCAACAGCAAATACAATATGTCATATTAAGAAACGAATGTCTTCCATCTTTAATTTAAATTGATTCATCATCATAATTTATCTTTTGCTTTAATTAAAAAACCAAACCTATCAAACAGGAGTCTAAATAGGCTACAATAGACGGTAAATAGACTGGCCAAATTGCCAATTTAATGTCTGATTATTCAAAATCTTAAATTGATAAGAGATAAAGAAAACCACAACTCAATCTTAAGAAATAGTAACCTTAATTATATTAATTGATCAGTTGATAGTGCAGCAAAATATTACAAAAAATATCACAAACAAATGCGTGATGTCCTTTCTACACTAATTTACATTTCCCGGGGAGGAATGTCCATTATAGCTCTCGAGCTGATTTGATAGATTTATGCATTTCACTTGAACTTGTCTTGTTATTTTTCGAATATTTATTTTTTACCAAAGACGTTTTCCCTCCAAAGATAGGGCTACTTCATTCATATAACTTTTAGGGTCCGGACTGTTAATAACCTACATTGTGTTGCGACATTCTTTTCACTCTCACTTTGTCAAGTACGTCTTTAATTAAATCTCGATCTATTCTAACTAATTCATCACGAATGGTGAAGACAGCAGGCAGGCCCATGTTGCCTACACCATGTAGCCTACCAAAACTCATCAGTGCTCATCAAACAAGCAAAGAGAAAAACAACAGAACGTTATTTCTCAATTTGACCTGAAAACTCAACATTATCAACCCAGCTTCTATTCTATTCTATTTGATAAAGTTATGTTCTATTTATAATAGGAATTCTAACTTGTCCAAATAAAAACCAGGCTCTGCATCAACCAGCAATGAATATGCTTAAGTTAGCCTGCTCTCCTACCTGTATAACCCGCATGTTGAGTCCCGTCTCCTGGGCCAACTGTTCCCGAATGTGTCGTGTGGGTTTCGGCGTGGCCACGAAGGCAGCCTTCAGCGTCTCCAGCTGCTTGGCTTTGATGGTGGTCCGCGGGCCTCGCCGCTTCGTGCCCGAATTCTGCTCCTCATTCTCGTTATTGTTCATGTCCTTATCCGAGGACATGGAATTGTCCGTCTCTTTTGTATCGTCCTGTATCGGGTCCTGGAGGTCCGGCGATAAACTTCTGTCTGTGCATGATGACACTGGGGGACGGGAGAGAATGGAATGGTTTCAATCGAAGGTGTCATGGGACCTACTACTAGATTATTGCTGAAGCCTGTCTAATCACAAATAAACTAGAATATGTGGAACAATGACGCCTCACAAAATACAAATATGGAAGCCGTTCCAGTTCCTCAAATGTATGTATATATATATATATATATATATATATATATATATATATATATATATATATATATATATATATATATATATATATATATATATATATATATATATATATATACATAAAATAGCCTACACTTTGCCAATGTAACCAATATGAAACAGACCAAATACATGGATTTACCAGTTTAAATATTCACAAATAAAACAGGTGTAACCAACTCGACACTGCCCGCATGTGACCTAAGCGATCGAGATAATGAAAGAGAAATTATGCATTATGCGTGAAACAAAAAAAAAAGGGAGCTAGGCTGATCCCCAAGGACCCGCTGCGTCGCACGATAACAGCACGTCATTGTCCGAGGGGAGGGCTGTTTGAGCCATTCATCTGACAGGAATTTATAGCGTTGATAAGGCTGAGCTCTGGTCAGATGCATTCAGCGAGGCGGAGATGCTTTGTTGGGGAACATCATCAAACGCTAGGCTACACATGCCCTATACACGGCCCATTGCGGCCGCGAGAATGTCAGTATGTTCACATTTGTAGCTACAGACACCCAACGAGGGGTCAAATTCAATGTCACGTCTTTCCAGGATACAAATGTTATTCCACACCTTGCTGATCTAAAGACAAAATCGAACGGCAGTGATGGGAGCCCGAGAACCCCATAAACACAAGCTTTTCTGAAAGTTGTTGACGTACACATTTTAGTTCCAAACACCCCAAGGTGTAGGCCTAATATCTTAACAATATCAAGTTGAATGTTGAATAACGACATTTTAGAGATATGTATTTATTTGGCGAGGAAGTGACTTGCAGCCGAATTATCCATAGGCTACAAATGTTGGACCATGTAGGCCTACGATACTGCAGCTAAAATGGGAGAGTAAACAGTAAACTAGAATATAGAACAGAATCCCCAAATGCATCTACATCTATAAGACTAGGCTACTTCAGATTGGACGCAGACGATACTCCAACGCATGCAGAGCCAGAGCTAACACGCAGACAAGCACCATGTCCATGGTTTTGAATTACCTAACCGAGGCCTATTGCAGGACGTGATATAGGCCTAGGTTATGGCTCTGGATAAAACCAAATTAAAAGGCATAGTAACACAATAGGTTTTCGAATTCATGCATTTTAGTTCGCAAAATCATATGTGAATATGTGGTATGGGCCTATATCCTATTTTAGAAATACAACAAATACAACCCAGCTGTAGTTTAAGGCGTTTCTCATCATGCACAAATAGCCTTAATTCTCCACCATTCCCCAGTGTATGGGATGGGAACCCCACGTTGAAACGATTAGTAAATAAATACAGGCAAATTCATCAGTTAACGTAGGTGGCCAAAACAGTCTTCCAAAAAACAACCCGTTAAACGAGCATTAAATGATGCTCGTTGCTTTCAAATAAAAATGCAGACTATAATATACCACTTATATATATATTTTTTTTTTGGGGGGGGTAGGCATGGGCAACTAAGAAAGAAAGGTCCATTATTTTCAGGAAACCGTGTAGAATTTTTTCCCAAGAACAAGACGAACATTAGTAGACCGTCTAGAATGTCTACAGTAGAATGTCTACCGTGGACTCACTTTTGAAACCCTTAGCTATAATTAGGCTACCTGAATTCAAATTGACTTCCTTGATAGCCCCTGAGCTTAGGTAGTCTTCTTTGCACACAAACTTATTTTCGTCGATGACATAGAGCTCCTCGCCCGTGGACAGCTGCTTGTTGCACACCATGCACGTGAAGCAGTTGAGGTGGAACACCTTGCTGCGCGCCTTGCGCACAAGATCGCTGGGAGAGATGCCTTGGAGGCAGCCCGCGCACTTCGTCCCAAACCTCCTGAAAAGAAAGGGAGAGAGGAGAGAGGGCTTGATGTGAAATCCCCACGACACAGAAATACATACCAAAAAAATATGCATTTGAGATGGACATTTAACTGTTCTAACTTTTAATTTAAAATAAATAAATAAAATGTATAGGCCTATTATGCAGGTAGACCTATAGCGAAATTTGCAACTGTGGGCAATGCATAAGGTTTGGCGCGTAGCCTGATTTGAAGTGTTTGTTCCAAGAAAATTACGAAATTGCAATGACAAAACACTTACAACAATGACTAAAGGTATTCTATAGCAGTTATAATTTATTGTTTTTATGTTGTACATTTGTTTCATTGTATTACATATTTGCCATGATTGAAGAAGGGGTAGGCTATTTCGAAATAATTTTCGTTAAAATCTAACAGACTACTCTTGATACATAATATAGCCTAAAATGTAGCACCTGCGCTAGACTGAGAAATACCATAATTATTGTTTTTAACAATAAACCCACGCAGAACGTATTAGTGACAGTCGTCACATTGTGACTACAGAGATATCCGAGGATTAAACAGACTAGGAACATTTTAGCGTGAAATCTCCCGTTAATCCACATTCACCCTCTTCACGTGCAAAAAAAAGCATGGTGGATATACTCGTATAATATGGATAGACAGGCGAGTATATAACAGCCTAACAATGTCTCATCGTTTCCGGGGATAAGTCGACAAGGTAAATCAGTTGAAAATGAAGTGTTTCACTGGAAGAAAAGGTGTGCCATATACAGTGATGGGTGAATGGGAAGCGTTAGTATGTGTTTCTCCCACCATGCATTGTACTTTAGTGTTTCCCTCTCCGATGTGAAATAAATAGGCCTAATCCACCTCATCACGAGCCAGAAACCTCATCACGCGCCTCTCATGGTGATTTGGTAATCTCTCTCATCAACATGGCGTCGCCTCAGTACGGAAAAAAAATACAGGAATTGAAAATATTTCAATTATAATACGATTATTGGAGGTAGTGTGTGTTTGAGGGGGAAGGGGGGGGCGAGCGGTCGAGGCAAGCCCCCTTTATTTTTTTATCAGAATCCCTCTCTCTCTTTCTTTTTCTCTGTCTCTCTCTCTCCAGCCATTTGCTATAGTATCGCTCCACGGTACCCTTTCACATGCACGGCTCCGCGAGGACACAGCACTACTTACACAACAAATGGCTACATTAGGGTGATTACTGTTTCGCCTGGCTAATTGTTCGGCCATTTAAATCCACGGATGGAAGCCGGCTAATATGATGGTCAAGGCCGTTTGAGGCCAACATTGCCTTCACAAAGGCTTAACTACTGGGCCTCACATGTCATTAAACAATTGTACAGGAGGGGGAAAAAAGCTGACACATAGCTGACACATAACTAATTGGTATGATGCTATGAGAGTGCGCGTACACAAACAAGGGCCTGCACTTATCACTGAATTACCACTTTGAAGAACTGAGCGGCTGGCGTAGGCCTAATGGTTAAGTTTTAAAATCTATTGGACCAAACAATAGTGGAAATAGAGAGTACAGGTGAGAGGAAAATGTATATTATAAATAGATTTCAATTGCCTCCATGTGCATGAATGGATTAATAAGAGAAGTGAATGTTCCAGCCGACATAATATTCAACCCCACCAATAATATTGATTTATAAATAAAAGGGATATTATTTGTCATAATAAATATTAAGAATTAAGGTTATGATTCATATTGTCAGAAAACACACCCGGTGTCTCTAAAAAACACCCTCTTCATGTAAAACTCAAGCGGACAAAGAGTGATAACGTGGACATCTCAGGCTATGATTAAATAGTTCTGTCAAAATGCTAAATATATGTGTGATATTCAGAGCTCTAGAATTAACTTATAACTCTGAAATTATATACATTTATATAGGCCTAATAATGATAGGATTTTTTGTTGCGAAACCAATGTTATTTCTGCAAGGCTTGAAATGTTATAATTTGAAGTGACATTCTAAAACAATTCAAATAACTGATAGGCTATCTCGCCTATAGGTGAATTATAGGCCATCATGTGAAGTAGGCCTTGGTGAACCATATCCATTTCCACAAAACAATGTGTATACGTAGAGAATAATATCATAATGGTTAATTAAATATGTGAGTGACGCTATAACGAGAGCTATTTTGATCATTGTGTGACATTCAATCAATTTCAGCATTTTAAGACACTAACAAAAAACAGACAAACAAATCTTCAGAGCAGCGGGTTTATAATTCTCCCTGGTGAGTTCACTGAGTTTTTTGGCATACCTGCTTTTTCGCATGAATCCCCAATCTGAATGCTTACCTGAAAAAGTCTATTTTACAATAAAGCTTCCCATCACGCGAGAAGCACTTCTCCGTCAGGTTACAGTGGCACTCGCAGCATTGGACGCACTTGGCGTGCCAGGCTCGGTCCAACACGTTGAGCAGGAACCGGTCCAGGATGGGCCTGTCGCACCCCGCGCAGTGGACCATCATCCCGCCCGTCTGGAGGATAACGAGGGCCGACCTTCCCACGCGGACTCCGGTGCTGGGTCTGGGGCCACGCGGCTCTCCGCGCAGCAACGTCTTGGCTCCGGGGTTGTGGACAAAGCAGGCGCGAATGATCTGTCAGGTGGGTGGATGGGTGGGGAGAAGCCCCTCTCCACTACCGTTTAAAGGCAGGCTATAGGCGAACACTCCCCGAAGTTTCTCTATTGTACTCCTGGTTCTGGACGCCCCTGTCCTGTTCTGTCCTAGCACTTGTCACAATCCAGAATCCAAAAGAAAAAAATATGAATTTAAAAAGCACCTATAGTCCTCTTCTTCATTGACGGGCTGCGTAAAAATTGGCACGTGGAAGGAAAGCCTGTTCGTCCCCGCTGTAGAGAGGACGTTACATGGGCTGTAGCCTATTATTTTTATTTTGTTGTTGTTGTCATTTTTTGTTTTTAGGTTCCACTTCTTCGCCTCCGCTCACCTCACGTCGACACTTTTCGCATCACTGTGCCCGGCTCTGCGGGCGCCGGGCGCATCCGTATTCAGATTGGGTGACGCTCTCCTTAATTCCCGTGCCTGGGTGGCCAATCAGGACTCAAGTTGTCATGGTTACCCCTTTAAATAATGGTCGGTAGCCTACCTTCAGGTTGACCCAAAACATAAACCATGCTTGCAGAAATAGGCTAATAAACTTTAACTTTGCGGAGAGGGACATGATATTTTGGCAAACATATCACTCACTGGTCAATTGTTTTGGTACTGCCCTGTTAAAGAATGAACCTAAACGGTGTAATTAGGTCTACAATCTGCCATTTTCTATTTGTCAACTATCAAGTTGAGCTACAGTTGGGGTGAATTGGGGTGAATGGATTTTAGGGACTATCCCCACCCGACGCTTCAAGAAATGGAGCACCAGCCGAATAATTACATAGGCTAAACTACCTGGGCCATATACAATTTAAAAAAACATGCCTTTTGTCTAATATCACCAATCAACAAGATCTTTCTCTGTTACAATTGGGCCAATTAAGACATGTTATTTAGGGGAAATTCAAGTTTTGATTGGTTTAATTGAATCCCCACAAATTCAAAGCTAAATGAAGCTTCTATAGACACCAAGGCACAAAACAAAAACCTGCGGATCATCTTCCATTTTCTTTCTTCTTTTCACCTCTTCTTCGTCTTCTATCTTTGACAAGATGACCTAATGGAGTTGATGCCTATTAGCCAACACCTTTCTAAAGCGGCCTACAAAGTGAGGGGGCCGTCTTTACATGACATGATACCCGCCTTAAATGACCCTGAATGGGATGCGATGGGAGTAGCTGAACAAGAGCTAATGCTACAAAACCCTCCCTGCATTATCATCTGTCTCTCCCTCTGTGTGTGTGTGGAGTGGAGGGGACGGGAGGGTAAGGGGGGCCTAGGCAGGCCCTTTCTCATGCAGAAAGCTATTTACAGGGAAATGCATAGGATTAAGATAGCGGGGCCTCATCAATAGGGAAAGCCGAGTCGCCCGCCGCTTTAACAGAGTAGCCACCAATCGAAGGGAATTTCAATATTTACCCAGATCATCATTTAGTTAGTTGCGGCATTGCAAACATCATGCAGACGCTAATGGTTGTTAGTGGAAATGCGAGGCTTGTTTAAATCTGCGTTTGAGCAGTTGCAGTATACTCCTATAATGAGTTGGTTAAGCAGGTGTTAATTTGGACCCATTACGCATTCTCATTTAAGATAACGTTTTAATTAGAACAACAACCTCATCAACAACATGGATTGGCAACTTGATGCATTCATAATAATATCATTTCAGTTGCACTTTGTTGCTGTAGGCCTACATAAAAAAACGAAGAAACGCGTTGTTTATGATAAATGTGAAAATAGTCTGCTTTATGGCAAGAAACTGACAATATTTCAAGTTTGACGTAAAATACACGACTGTCATATTTGTATGAGTTTGTATGAGTTTTATAGGCCGATCAATATTATTATAATTTATTATTCTGTCTTACGAATGATGTATTATTATGTATTAGGCATTGTTATTATTATTGTTATTATCATATCCTTACCATCTTTCACCATTACCACCGCCACCAACACCGCCAGCATCATCCTAATCAATGTTTTCAACCAAAAGCATAGGCCTACTGCACAGATAAAACAAGACCTATAGCAATTAGCTAACCTTACATAGAGCCAACATAAAAACATGTGCTAACCAGAGTGAAGTTGTAGCGCGTGCATGCATATGCGTCCATTTTGGATCAGTAGGATTATCCATCCATATCCAACCGTAGATTGTAAAATGTGAAATGGTTGGTATTAAATGGTGACTCTACATGATAATAAAGCAGCAATTTGTGTAGCCAGGGGAGGCCGTTCAGCTTGTTGGGAGAGAAAGGGGGAGAGCCCGGGCCACCAAGGGGACCCCCGCCGCTCTTGGCAGGCGAAAGTGGCAGCAAAGCTTGGACTCGTTCTCGGTCTTAATCCCAAAGCTATAGGGGCTTGCTATTTATTTTTCTCACCAAATCTTATTTTCTTGACTCTCCGTTTAAGAACTCCAAAACATTTCAGTTCGTATGTTGTTAGCACCAATGAACATAGACATGTAGGCCCGGTCAACAACAAGTAAATAAGGCGCGAAATAGACGATAAGCGCACTTGATGTGCCTACTAATTTACATATCTGAAACTGTTATAAATTGCTCAAATTCAACCTGCCAACTGTTGATGAGTAGTCAACATGGGTTTGTAGCCTGTAGTATTTGCCTGCCTCATATTATCCTTTAGGTCTATGATAATACCCTATTATTAATACAACCGGGTAGCATTCACGTAGACTACGATAAGGGTGTGCGTAGAGTCGTATAGGCCTTTCCAAATAATGATACAAAGGGTGCTTTTAGAGAATATAATCTATTTTGGGGACAAAGCGTTATCACCCTGTACGTGGGAAGAGAACATGTTGGGTAAAGAGAGCTCTTGCCACAGCTTCTCGCCTCTTGTTTGAGTCACATATTTCATTGTATAGGGAAACATTTCATTGGGTAGCGGTGTTCTCTCGTTTATCCCATCACCTTTTCTGTTCTGCCTGTCCCCTGCTCTCTCCGCTGCAAGCCAAACAGTCCAGCGCCGTGCCTAGCAGAGCCACACAGAGTGCGGGACGCACCTGCTACTAGGAACTCCCGAAGAGAGCGGAAGTGATCAAGGTGCTGAAACTTGACAACTCGCTGCAGGGGCCGGGTTTTTATTTATTCTTCGCTCTTGCTAGCCTAATTGAATATACAGATGTAGGATTTTAATTTGATCACTCCTTTGTCGCTGGGAATTTAGCTAAATTGTAGTGTATTCAAGGTTTAAAAAGGCTTATAAAGTTCGTAAATTCCACTTTAAAATGTCGGACTTGATTTGCCCTAACGAAAAATATAAACCCCTAAAAAAAATGTCAACTGATTATAATACACATAATATTTCACATTTCCTGGACTATTTTCCTGCTGTAGCAAACTGGCTCAAATTAAAATCTTACATCTATATGTACATTAGAAAGCACCCATGCAACAGAGAATCAACACATTGCAGACATTATACATGAACAAGTCTGTTTATTAAAAGCCATACCGCCACTATTTGAAACCCTGTGGTCTTATAAATGGGGGTCGTGGTTCAAAGCCTACAAAGGAAATTAATCCGGCCCTGGACATGCATGCCTTCCGATTTCTTGTTCAGCATAGTACTGTTCTAAAAACAGTAGGCTACACGTTGATTCTGAATAGGCTTGTGCAGTCACACTTAGATTTCATCATCAATCAAAAACGCATTGGCTTGCACAAGATTCTTTTATGACAATTTTCAGGAATATCAACAAGCGATTAGGTGTGGTAATGACTTGACAGAAACAAACAACTTACGGGGGTTGCTCTGTCATTGTGATTTTCCAGGTGTGGTATGATGATTAATGGGCTGTATATCTGTGCAACACCAACACATCCCTACAACGCTGTTGAGGTGTCATACTCTGAATCTGGTGAGGCGTCATGCACCAATATTTCTTGAAGAGGCGCTTATGGCCAAATCAAATGCAATAGGTTATCTTTACAAGATAAATTATGTATAAAATCAACTGTATCTTTTAAAACAAAAGCATTCTATGTGAGAGAGGAACGATTTAACTGTCAGCTACTCACTGGACTACACAATGGGAACAAAACTCTAGAAACATTTTACATTTTGTCCCTAATACCAGTGTATTTACATGACAGGTGGTGTTACACAGTACACAATACTCCACATACTCTACACAAGCGTGCAAATACACACACACACACACACACACACACACACACACACACACACACACACACACACACACACACACACACACACACACACACACACACACACACACACACACACACACACACACACACACACACACACACACACACACACACACACACAACTTTGTTTTTGTGAATTTTCAAGACTTTATGGGGAGTAAAAAAGTAGTCCCATTCAAAATCCTATTTCCCCTAATGCTTAACCTGAAGCTAAACCCCTTACTCTAACCCTAACCCTAACCTAGCCTAAAATAGCATTTGAACAAATTCAGGAAAAAGGTCCTGACTTTAAATTTTTCTCGTTTTCCTACCTTGTCAGGACATTGTGATTGACACACACACACACACACACACACACACACACACACACACACACACACACACACACAGCCATCCCTCTCAGCCATCTAGGACTTTATTCCTCCAGCTGCAGCCTCCCATCCATGTCAGTTTGAGCAGCCGTCCCCTTTGTCCAATGTGGCCTTAGTCATACACAACACACAAACCAAGCTTTACTGTGTCCACTCTCCTCTGTTGTGTTGTAAGGAGTTGGAGGGAAAATGGCATCTCTTTCAGACCCCTCTGACCTCTCTAGCCTTCATCCTTCAGCCCTATTTCTTTAGCTCAGTACCTGCTGTATCCTGCGCAGGTGTCAAATGTATATGTATGTATATATGCCATTTAGCAGACGCTTTTATCCAAAGCGACTTACAGTCATGTGTGCATACATTCTACGTATGGGTGGTCCCGGGAATCGAACCCACTACCCTGGCGTTACAAGCGCCATGCTCTACCAACTGAGCTACAGAAGGACCAGACTTACAAGAACATGATACAGGAATGTTAACACCACAGTCAGCACACAATGAAATACATACATCTGTACATCAACTGTTGTTTAGGGTAAAAGGTTGTAAATAAGTTTATACATCATTCTCAAAAAAAATGCTTTTTGACAATTTTACTGTTTCTAACTCATTCCCATCTTCTATAGTTTAGGTAGCAGTTGTTACACATATTGTAGACGTTTTCATTAGCTTGAATGATTCATTTTGGCATGATCTTTTTTGTTTTAATTACTCTACCCTCAAATGTATCACCTAATTTCATTGGTGGCATGGCAAGCATTTACTGTTATCAGAAGCTGCCAACATTACTGTAAAAGAGTGCATACGGTCACACATCGTTTCTACTTTATCAGAAGCCAAAGATTATCATCAGCTTGTGCAAAATGGCACGCATTATCCATTTTTGGGGAGGCTACAAACTGTAACATTTAACTTTCTATTAGTATTATTAAATCAGAAAGTATACAAAGTCATACAGACACTGGCATTATCTTAAGTAAAAGGTCTCAAATGCAACACCCCACTTCAACCTACTGATGTAGAGACCCTTTACGATCACCTCCTGAATACATAGAGCTATATGATCACATTTCATGAAATACAGGTCCAGTTGAGGAACAAAACACCAATAAGGATGAAGCTCCGAAGTCGGGGAAAGAATCAAAAAAAAAAAAAGGACCACCCAGTCACAGTAATATTTTTTGCTTCACCCAGGGTTTTTGTTTCCTGGGGATGGGTTTAGCTGAGCACCACATGTCGGTCAAACACAGACTTCCTCTGTTCCTGGACCTGCCTCCTCCAGCGCTGCTGAGCGTGTTCCACTTTGTTCAGCATGTTGGGACGAGAGGTCGAACGAGACAATACGTTGTGGGCGTTGGCGAAAGGCTGCTGGTCCCCAACATCATCATCAAGTACATTTTTTATTTTTATCGGGTTGATCACCTTTAATCATGCAGATAGATTGTGGATTCCATCAAGGTAATTGTCTGCATCATTTCCAATCCCCCATATAATGTTTTGTAAATATATATATATAAAATAAAATAAAAATATATATTTTCCTTTATTATTTTCCTCTAACCCCACCTTCCCTAATTGGAGTAAACTAATGGAAAACAAACAATCAATCAATCAAATGTATTTATAAATCCCTTATTACATCAGCCAATGTCACAAAGTGCTGTACAGAAACCCATCCTAAAACACCAAACAGCAAGGAATGCTTATACATACACTACCGGTCAAATGTTTTAGAGCACCTACTAATTCAAGGGTTTTTATTTATTTAGACTATTTTCTACATTGTAGAATAATATTGAAGACATTAAAACTATGAAATAACACATATGGAATAATAAAAAAAATACATTTTATATTTGACATTCTTCAAAGTAGTCACCCTTTGCCTTGACGACAGCTTTGCACACACTTGGCATCCTCTCAACATTTTCAACATTCTTGAAGGAGTTCCCACATATGCTGAGCTCTTGTTGGCTGCTTTTCCTTCACTCTGCGGTCCAACTCATCCTAAACCATCTCAATTTGGTTGGATTGGGTGATTGTGGAGACCAGGTCATCTGATGCAGCACTCCATCACTCTCGTTCTTGGTAAAATAGCCCTTACACAGCCTGGAGGTGTGTTGGGACATTGTCCTGTTGAAAAACAAATGATAGTCCCACTAAGCCCAAACCATGGGATGGTGTATCGCTGCAGAATGCTGTGGTAGACATGCTGGTTATATGTGCCGTGAATTCTATATAAATCACGGACAGTGTCACCAGCAAAGCACCCCCACACCATAACACCTCCTCCTCCATGCTTTAAAAATAGACATTCCGAGATCATCCGTTCACCAATTTGTACTCCAGACCAAAGGACACATTTCCACCGGTCTAATGTCCAATGCTTGTATTTCTTGGCCCAAGCAAGTCTCTTCTTCTTTGCAACAATTCGACCATGAAGGCCTGTTTCACACAGTCTCCTCTGAACAGTTGATGTTGAGATGTGTCTGTTACTTGAACTCGGTGAAGCATTTATTTGGGATGCATTCTGAGGCTGCAGCAGTGGGTCTTCCTTTCCTGTGGTGATCCACATGAGATCCAGTTTCTTCATAGCCCTTGATGATTTTTGCAACTGCACAATTTTCCAGATTGACTGACCTAAATCTTAACCTATTTTTTCCGGATTGACTGACCTTAATATCTTAAAGTAATGATAGACTTTAGTTTCTCTTTGTTTATTTGAGCTGTTCTTGCCATAATATGGACTTGGTCTTTTACCAAATAGGGCTATGTTCTGTATACCACCTTTACATTGTCACAACACAACAGATTTGCTCAAATACATTAAGAAGGATAGAAATTCCACACATTAACTTTTAACAAGGCACACCTGTTAATTGAAATACATTCCATGTGATAAAATAAAGAAAAACCCTTGAATGAGTACAGTAGGTGTGTCCAAACTTTTGACTGGTACTGTATGTCTTTAATTAGTATATTTGAGTTGAACCATATTTGTTGTAATATTGGTTGTCTTTTCTGGTGGATTAAACTGAAATTGCAAACAACTTTCTATGGCTTGTTTGAAAAATAACGATATTTAGGAGATTATTTAATTTTCAAATAACCGAAAGTGAGAGTTTTGCAGTCTGAATAAAGGGAAAAAGGCCCTTCCTGAACATTCTTACTAATCTGCTAGAGAAGCCTTTAGTGAGATGTCTAATGATTTAATATTTAATCATTTCTTTCGTCCAAATTCATATTTATTATATACAGTGGGGCAAATCCGTATTTAGTCAGCCACCAATTGTGCAAGTTCTCCCACTTAAAAATATGAGAGAGGCCTGTAATTTTCATCATAGGTACACTTCAACTATGACAGACAAAATGAGAAAAAAAATCCAGAAAATCATATTGTAGGATTTTTAATGAATTTATTTGCCAATTATGGTGGAAAATAAGCATTTGTTCAATAACAAAAGTTTATCTCAATACTTTGTTATATACCCTTTGTTGGCAATGACAGAGGTCAAACGTTTTCTGTAAGTCTTCACAATTGGTGGCTGACTAAATACTTTTTTGCCCCACTGTAAATAGGCCCGTTGAATTTCGTTTGGCTTTCCGTTACAAACAAAATGGAATATCTTTTGCTCATGTAATTTCATAAAACAAATCTCTAGGTGTATAAGTAAACTGGGATATGACTAAAGAGTTAATCAGGGTGATTTTTCCACAAATAAACATGTATTTTCCTTTCCATGGTAGCAAGATCTTATCTATTTTTGCTATCTTTCTATTAAAACCTATTGTAGTGAGACACTTACTTTCTATCAGGATATGAATACCGAGTATGTCCACTTCACCGTCAGACGATTTTATTGGTTTACTACACAGTAATGTAAAAGTACATTATGTATACATTATATAGTACACTTATCATAATTTGGTTATAAATCAGAGAGGTTAGAAAAATAATCTAGATCCTTTATGAGGCTTTGGAGGGATCGAAATTGTGGATTTAAAAGAAAACATTAATTATCAGCGTACAATGTCACCTTTTGATTTTAAGCCCTGGATTTCTAGCCCCTTGATATTATTGTTGGATCTGATTTTAACAGCTAACATTTAGATGGCCATAATAAATAGATATGCCGATAGTGGACAACCTTGTTTTACTCCTCTCAGTTGAATACTTTCTGAGAAGTAGCCATTTTTTTACAATTTTACACCCAGGGTTACTTTACATAACTTTAACCCATTGTATAAGAGATTCTCCAAAATTAAAATATTCCAGGCATTTATATATAAAAACCTTTTCAAAAGTCAGCTATGACTACCAGGCCTGGTTTGCCAGATTTCTCATAGTATTCTATTGTTTCCAGAACTTGTCTTATATTATCTCCAATGTATCATCCAAGTAAAAAAAACTGTCTGATTAGGATGAATAATATCCAACTATATACTTTTTTTGCATTTTGCTTGAATTTTTGCATCACAGCACTGAAGTGTAAGGGGCCTCCAATTTTTTAAATGGACTCAATCTTTATATTTACCACTTGGGTCCTGTTTCATTAATAATGAAATCAGACCTTCTTGTTGAGTATCTGATAATCAACCATTTTTATAGGAGTGGTTAAACATGCTAATAACTGTCCTCTGAGTACATCTAAAAAGGTTTGGTATACCTCAACTGATATGTCATCCAGCCCTGGAGTTTTCCCAGACTTTAAGGCTTTCATTTCATCAATAAGTTCCTCTTCAGTAGGTATTTCTGTACAGCTGTTAATTTTTCATTATTAATATGAAAATAATACTTACAATTAACTTCGGTTAGTGGAGATGGAGGTGACTGAACAAAAACATATGCTTAAAGTACTTTGCTTCCTCTCAAAATATATGGATGACTCCATCATTTGTATCAAGTTTCAGTAAATTATTTTTAGTAGTATTTCTATGTTGAATATTAAAAAATAATTTGGTGCATTTTTCCCCATATTCCATCCAGTTAATTTTATTTATTTAAAAAAATATATATTACACTTGATCTTTCTTGAATAACTCCCTCCAATTATGTCATTTTTTTCTTTAACTTATTCTGTGCCCATATGGTATTTATTGCTGTCTATCTGTACTGTGAGTTCCTCTATTTCATTTGTTAATATGAACTCAAATAAAGTTAGATTTGATTTGAGTCCTGAGAAGAGAGGATATTGTGCCAAAGACTTTTTGAGATACCTACAACTAATGTAGAATAGTTGAATATCTGCGTGAATATTACTGTTGAAACTAATCAAAACATCAAATTGAAAACACTTTTTGTTCACAGGGCCAAGCAGATGTGAATGTAACTAGATACAGTACATTTTTGTATGACACCTTGCTGCTGACTTGTGTATTGTAACTGTTGCAGATAAAGAAAACTATGATTCAAAATGAAGGAAGCAAGGAGAGGAAGTGGCAGGAGGGAGGAATGGAGATGCAGGCATAGCCATGGGAACAAGTGGTGCTGAGGGTGCTGCAGCATCCCCTGAAAAATCAGAATAAAAATTGCACTGGGCCTTTTACTAGTATTAGCGGACCAATATACAAGTCTGTATACTGGCAAAATAGGTTTTCAGCATCTCCACTTTGGCAAAAAAAGGTAATTGTATAATTAAGAACAGTATCTTGCAGGATTCAACAGTTGGAATTGTAAGAGTTGTTGCCCTGTCCCGTTCTCTGTGATTGTCATCCTAATATAACACAATAGATCTGGTAAAAGATAATACAAAGAAAAAACCAATGATTCTTTTGTACTTTTTGTACCATCATCTTCGAAAGGCAAGATAAAGGCCATAATGTATTATTCCAGCCCAACTGCAATTTAGTTTTTTGCCACTAGATGGCAGCAATGTATGTGCAACGTTTTAGACTGATCCGATGAACCATTGCATTTCTGTTCAAAATGTTTTATCAAGACTGCCCAAATGTACCTAATTTGTTCATTAATAACTTTTCATGTTCAAAACTGTAATCTCCTTAAACAATAGCATGGCTTATTTCACTGTAATAGCTACTGTAAATTGGACAGTGCAGTTAGATTAACAATAATTTAAGCTTTCTTCCAATATCAGATATGTCTATGTCCTGGGAAATGTTCTTGTTACTTACAACCTCATGCTAATCGCATTAGCCTACGTTGGCTCAACTGTCCCGTTGAAGGGACACCGATCCCGAATAAGTTTTAACGAGTCCGATGAGAAGGATATCCTGTTTTCACTGGAACAGGCCCAGATTCACGCCTTATGTGTGAAGAAAGGATGCCGGAAAAGGGGACGCAGATCGGGGATTCTTCTGAGAAGCTGGAGGCGAGCAACTAAACTCCCAATGCCTTCCATTCTCCTTGCTAACGTGCAATCATTAGAAAATAAAATTGATGTCCTATTATTTAAGATTATCCTACCAACAGGACATTAAAAACTGTAACGTCTTATGTTTCACAGAGACGTGGCAGAACGAAGAAATGGACAATATAGAGCTGGTGGGATTTACTATGCACCAGCAGAACAGAGACGCTACCTCTGGTAAGACGAGGGGTGGGGGTGTGTGTCTTTTTTGTCAATAGTAGCTGGTGCACAATGTCTAATATTAAAGAAGTCTTGAGGTATTGCTTGCATGAGGTAGAGTACCTTATGATAGGTTGTTGACCACACTATCTACCAAAATAGTTCTCATCTGCATTATTCGTAGCCGTCTATTTACCCCCACCCTCCATTTGGCAAATCTGACCACAATTCTATCCTCCTGATTCTTGCTTACAAGCAAAAACTAAAGCAGAAAGAACCAGTGACTCACTCAATACGGAAGTGGTCAGATGACGTGGACGCTACACTACAGGACTGTTTTGCTAGCACAGACTGGAATATGTTCCGGGATTCATCCAATGGCATTGAGGAATACACCACCTCAGTCATTAGCTTCATCAAACAGTGACTGTACCATGGATTACAGGCAACATCTGCATCGAGCTAAAGGCTGGAGCTGCCGCTTTCAAGGATCGGGAGACTAATCTGGACGCTTAAAAGAAATCCCGCTATGCCCTCAGACGAACCATCAATCAAGCAAAGTGCCATTACAGGATTTAGATTGAATCCTACTACACCGGCTCTGATTCTCGTCGGATGTGGCAGGGCTTGAAAACTATTACAGACTACAAAGGGAAACCCAGATGCGAGCTGCCCAGTGACACGAGCCTATCAGACAAGCTAAATGCCTTTTATCCTCGCTTCGAGGCAAGCAACACTGAAGAATGCATGAGAGCACCAGATGTTCTGGATGCCTGTGTGATAACGCTTTCGGTAGCCAATGTGAAGAAAACCTTTAAACAGATCAACATACACAAAGCCGCTGGGCCAGACGGATTACCAGGATGTGTATTGAAAGCAGCGTGGAACAACTGTCAAGTGTCTTCACTGACATTTTTAACCTCTCCCTGACCGAGTCTGTAATACCAACATGTTTCAAGCAGACCAACATAGTCCCTGTGCCCAAGGAAGCAAAGGTAACCTGCCTAAATGATTAATGCCCCGTAGCACTCACGATGGAAGCCATGAAGTGCTTTGAAAGGCTGGTCATGGCTCACATCAACAGCATCCTCCCAGACTCCCTAGACACACTCCAATTCGCAAACCGCCCCAATAGATCTACAGATGACGCAATCTCAATCGCACTCCACACCGCACTTTCTCACCTGGACAAAAGAAACACCTATGTGAGAATGCTGTTCATCGACTACAGCTCAATGATCAACACCATAGTGCCCAAGAAGCTCATCACTAAGCTAAGGACTTTGGGACTAAACACCTCCCTCTGCAACTGGATCCTGGACTTCCTGACGGGCTGCCCCCAGGTGGTAAGAGTAGGCAACAATATGTCTGCCATGCTGATCCTTAACACTGGGGCCCCTCAGGGTTGTGTACTTAGTCCCCTCCCAAATTCCCTGTTCACCCACAACTGCGTGGCCAAACACGACTCCAACACCATCATTACGTTTGATGATGACACAACAGTGGTAGGATTAATCACCGACAACGATGAGACGGCCTATAGGGAGGAGGTCAGACAACTGGCAGTGTGGTGCCATGACAACAAGCTATCCTTCAATGTGAGCAAGACAAAGGAGCTGATCGTGGACTACAGGAAAAGGCGGGCCGAACAGGCTCCCATTAACATCGACGGGCTGTAATGGAGCGGTGTCAGAGTTTCAAGTTCCTTGGTGTCCACATCACCAACAAACTATTATGGTCCAAACATACCAAGACAGTCGTGAAGATACGACAAAACCTTTTCCCCCTCAGGAGACTGAAAACATTTGGTATGGCCCCCAGATCCTCAAAGGGTTCTACAGCTGCACCATTGAGAGCATCCTGATCGGTTGCATCACCGCCTGGTATGGAAACTGCTTGGCATCTGACCGTAAGGCGCTACAGAAGGTTGTGCGAACAGCCCAGTACATCACTAGGGCCAAGCTTCCTGCCATCCAGGACCTATATACTAGGCGGTGTCAGAGGAAAGCCCATAAAATTATCAGGGACTCCTGTCACCTAAGTTATAGACTGTTTTCTCTGCTACCGCACGGGAAGCGACACCGGAGTGCCAAGTCTAGGACCAAAAGGCACCTCAACAGCTTTTACTGTTACCCCCAAGCCATTTTACTTTTTATTTTAGCGTACTTGGTAAATACTTTCTTCCTCTTGAACTGCACTGTTGGTTAAGGGCTTTGTAAGTAAGCATCTCACAGTAAACTCTACACTTGTTGTATTCAGCATCTCACAGTAAACTCTACACTTGTTGTATTCAGCATCTCACAGTAAACTCTACACTTGTTGTATTCAGCATCTCACAGTAAACTCTACACTTGTTGTATTCAGCATCTCACAGTAAACTCTACACTTGTTGTATTCAGCATCTCACAGTAAACTCTACACTTGTTGTATTCAGCATCTCACAGTAAACTCTACACTTGTTGTATTCAGCATCCCACAGTAAACTCTACATTTGTTGTATTCAGCATCTCACAGTAAACTCTACACTTGTTGTATTCAGCATCTCACAGTAAACTCTACACTTGTTGTAGTCAGCATCTCACAGTAAACTCTACACTTGTTGTATTCAGCATCTCACAGTAAACTCTACACTTGTTGTATTCAGCATCTCACAGTAAACTCTACACTTGTTGTATTCAGCATCTCACAGTAAACTCTACACTTGTTGTATTCAGCATCTCACAGTAAACTCTACACTTGTTGTAGTCAGCATCTCACAGTAAACTCTACACTTGTTGTATTCAACGCATGTGGCAAATGAAGTTTGATTTGATTTGTAATTTCCTCTGGGAAAGAGTGTCTACTAAAATGGAATGAATAGACCATTTCGGTTCACAAGTATTATTAGATGAACTGGTTTGTACAGATAATTATCAGACGCAGGTTACAGATGCTGGTAAACAATCAAACATTTCCCCAAAATACATCTTATTTTGGGCTTCAAATCAAATCAAAATCAAATCAAATTTATTTATATAGCCCTTCGTACATCAGCTGATATCTCAAAGTGCTGTACAGAAACCCAGCCTAAAACCCCAAACAGCAAACAATGCAGGTGTAAAAGCACGGTGGCTAGGAAAAACTCCCTAGAAAGGCCAAAACCTAGGAAGAAACCTAGAGAGGAACCGGGCTATGTGGGGTGGCCAGTCCTCTTCTGGCTGTGCCGGGTAGAGATTATAACAGAACATGACCAAGATGTTCAAATGTTCATAAATGACCAGCATGGTCAAATAATAATAAGGCAGAACAGTTGAAACTGGAGCAGCAGCACAGTCAGGTGGACTGGGGACAGCAAGGAGCCATCATGTCAGGTAGTCCTGGGGCACGGTCCTAGGGCTCAGGTCCTCCGAGAGAGAGAAAGAAAGAGAGAATTAGAGAGAGCATATGTGGGGTGGCCAGTCCTCTTCTGGCTGTGCCGGGTGGAGATTATAACAGAACGTGGCCAAGATGTTCAAATGTTCATAAATGACCAGCATGGTTGAATAATAGTAAGGCAGAACTGTTGAAACTGGAGCAGGAGCATGGCCAGGTGGACTGGGGACAGCAAGGAGTCCTCATGTCAGGTAGTCCTGGGACATGGTCCTAGGGCCCAGGCCAGTTGAAACTGGAGCAGCAGCATGGCCAGGTGGACTGGGGACAGCAAGGAGTCATCATGTCAGGTAGTCCTGGGGCATGGTCCTAGGGCTCAGGTCCTCCGAGAGAGAGAAAGAAAGAGAGAAGGAGAGAATTAGAGAACGCACACTTAGATTCACACAGGACACCTGAATAGGACAGGAGAAGTACTCCAGATAAACAAACTGACCCTAGCCCCCCGACACATAAACTACTGCAGCATAAATACTGGAGGCTGAGACAGTAGGGGTCAGGAGACACTGTGGCCCCATCCGAGGACACCCCCGGACAGGGCCAAACAGGAAGGATATAACCCCACCCACTTTGCCAAAGCACAGCCCCCACACCACTAGAGGGAAATCTTCAACCACCAACTTACCATCCTGAGACAAGGCCGAAAGCAACGTGCTTCAAAGACAGTAACACTTGGAGGCTTTAACAAATGTGCATTGTCATGCAGTGACATAATGATAATTGAGATCATGGAAATAATGAATGATTACCTAGTTGGGCTAACTTTTTTAACTTCTTGCTGTAGGCCTTCATCATCCTCGGCCTGCATCCCTGACTCTGGTATATTGCATTTCCATCTCTCACTATCAAACTTGCGTGTCCATCTTCCTGAATTAAAATGTGATATCCTAATGGCTCAATCGTGCTTCTTTAAATATTCCTAAGTTATTTAGCTATAGTGTTGGCTACAATTCTGCAATATGAATATTCTCTAAGCGGTCTTGTTGATACAACATTTGTCAACATTTTACGAGCCGCCTCTTTCGTTGTTGATGCAATGCTTGAATATTCGCAGGATGTTTCCCTTCCCTGGCGAATAATGCACAGTCAAATACAAAACATTATAAGGAACATCTCTGAATGAAGGAAGAGCACGAGACAATGACCCTATAATTGAGCCACAAGGGTGACTTCATATAGCCTATAGCAGGGAGTCGGCAACCTTTTTCATATGAGTGACATTATACAATTGATCTGCATGCGAAGAGCTGCATGTGAATTGTGATTTTCATATAAGCATTATAGGCTCTCTCAACTGTGCCCAGTCAATGTACAAACTGAATAGCCTTGATAGCGTGCATTATGTATCTATTATATGTAGCACTGTATGCACTGTTCCACAGGTAGGCTAAATGAGTCAATGTAGCCCATGTATGATGAGGCTGAGTAGTTCATTGTACAGCCATTATGCATTGTACACTCCAAACCTAATGTAAACTTAATATTGCGGTGATAATGTCCGGGGGGACGTTATTGTTTGTGTTTGCTGTTCTCCGAAAAGCATTTTGGAGTTTTAAAATGGTGTCGAAGTAAATGAGCTTCAACTGGCGGGTATATTTCTACACACCCCACTTTGCCATACTACCCCCCCCCCCCCACCCACCCAAACTATTTCCTGCGGCTATTGATGGAGGTTGAGAGAAAGCAGAGAGAAGGTAAAGATGGAGATTGAGGGGGAGAGAGAAAGCGGGGGATGGAAATGGAGTGAGCGAGAGAATAACACAGGGAGGTGACGGGAAGGCCTGATTCAAACTTGCTCTGTCTCCCGGGAGGGCAGTACTGAGCAGAGCACCTTTACTCTTTCATTTCCCTCCCTCTCTCCCTCTCTCTCTCCCTTCTGCTCCCTATACCTCACGGCGCGACAGCCGAGACACCTGAGGGGGAAAACACCTCCCCTCCAACCACACACCACACACCCCACACACACCACCACCATACACCCTCTCAGTATCCCTCCAGCCCCCCACCCCAGGCAGGCTCCCTCTCTGGCAGGTATATGCATGTCCCCGAACCCCCCCTTCCCATACCCCATACACCCCTCCAGCCCCCCCAGGTACCCTCTCCATCAGGGTGGCTCTCGGGGGAGAGGTTAGTGTGATGGATGTGTGATTGGTAGCCCTCCCCTAGGGCCTCTCGCTCCGTCACCTCTCCACCTCTCCCTCCACCCCTCCACGCTCTGAATTAAAAGGCCGTTTGTCTCCTGCGAGTCCTCAGCTGCACAGACCAGGCCTGCAATTTCACAGCACTCAGAGAGAGGGAGGCCATTACTGGGGATGCTGTCAGGGGAGCCATCACCACGTGGACACGCCTGAGGGGCTGCCTCTCTGCCTTCCCTTGCTTTCCATTCCCTTCCCTCTCTCGCTCTCTTTCCCTTGCCTCTCTCTCCGTTCCCTCACTTGCTTTCCTTTACCGAGCCTTGTTTTTGCCTTCCTGATCCCACTACTGGAGCTCTGGATGGAGGGAGGGAGAGAGACTTTCAAACCTTATACACACACACACACAAACATAAAAAATAGTCTTGCTATCACCGTAGCTATAGACAGCAATGTAAACACGTATACGCATATTATATAAAACATAAACATGCTCGTCTTGACATAGCCTGCACACTTGCCATCTTCATAAAGCTACACACAAACGTAGCAACTTCGTCATATTTTATTCACAAGCAGAAAATACACCCACTCTTTCCATTGAGGCACATAAAAAAGCCTACCAATTTGAAAGATACAAAGAGAAATTCTATATTATGTTACACCCCCCCCCCCACACTCCCTCTCTATTTAGTATGCTCCCTTCAATGTATTGTGTGTTTATTGCTTCACAATGTTCTGCATTTAAATGTTTTATTTTATTATTTTAAAGTAAATTGTCCTTCGGGGACAAAGATTCATTGAATTGAAATTGAAATGACGTGGAGAAAAACCAATCGACATAAGTAAGAGAACACACACACTGAGTGTACAAAACAGTAGGAACAAATTCCTAATATTGAGTTGCATCCGCTTTTGCCCTCAGAACAGCCTCAATTCGTCGGGGCATGGACTCGACAAGGTGTTCAAAGTGTTTCACAGGGATGCTGGCCCATGTTGACTCCAATGCAGTTTTGTGAAGTTGGCTGGATGTCCTTTGGGTGGGTGACCATTCTTGATACACATGGGAAACTGTCGAGCATGAAATACCCAGCAGTGTCGGCACCTACTACCATACCCCGCTCAAAGGCACTTAAAATCTTTTGTCTTGCCCATTCACTCTCTGAATGGCACACATACGAAATCCATGTCTCAACTATCTCAAAGCGTACAAATCCTTCTTTAACCTGTCTCCTCTCCTTCATCTGGTGGGGAGGAGCGGCATGGTAGCCTAGTGGTTAGAGAGTTGGACTAGTATCTGGAAGGTTGCAAGTTCAAACCCCCGAGCTGACAAGGTACAAATCTGTCGTTCTGAACAGGCAGTTAACCCACTGTTCCTTGGCCGTCATTGAAAATAAGAATTTGTTCTTAACTGACTTGCCTAGTTAAATAAAGGTTTAAAAAAAATCTACACTGACTGAAGTGGATTTAACCAGTGACATCAATAAGGGATTATGGCTTTCACCTGGTCGGTCTATGTCGTAGAAAGAGCACGCGTTCTTAATGTTTTGTCCGCTCAGTGTTTAAGACCTGCTGAAATAGATTGAATGAAAGTCAGAGAAAAAGGGATACTTTGTTTCACCATATGTCTTTTGGGCTTGTAGTGGTGACACCTTTCTGCTGAGGAGTTCCAGCCATCTCGAAAAGAACAGAAAGGCCTGCACACTGTACAGTCACCTCCTAAATGACCGGCACCCTTGATAAAGATGAGCAGAAAAAGACGATATAAAAAGAACTGAGCTATTGAACATTCTATTTTATAGCAGTACAATTGCGCAGAGAAAAATGTTTTGTTTAGCAAGTATAATGAAACACATCTAAGAAAGATAGGTGTACAAATGATTGGCACCCCTGTTTTCAATACTTTGTGCACCCTCCCCTTGCGAGGATAATTGTGCTTAGCCTTTTTCTTTAATGTTTCATGAGATTGGAGAACACATCGGGAGGGATCTTATACCATTCCTCCATGCAGAATCTTTCCAGATCCTTTAATATCCCTTGGTCTGCGCTTATGGACTGTCCTCTTCAATTCAAACTGCAGTTTTTGAACAGGGTTCAAGTCTGGAGCCTGAGATGGCTTTGGCAAAATGTTCATTTTGTGGTCAAGTAACAATTTCTTTGTGGATTTTGATGTCTGCTTGGGGTCATTGTCGTGCTGGAAGATCCACTTATGGCCAAATTTCAGCCTCCTGGCAAAGGCAACAAGGTTTTTGACTAAAACGTCCTGGTTCTTGGTAGAGTTCATGATGCCGTTGGCCTTAACAAGGGCCCCAGGACCAGTGGAAACAAAACAGCCTCATAACATCAAAGATCCACCAAGTATGAGGTTATTTGCATACAGTGCATTCAGAATGTATTCAGACACCTGGACTTTTTCCACATTCTGTTTAAGTGACACCCTTATTCTAAAAGTATTTTTTTCTCATCAATCTACCACAAAACAGTTTTTTTTTATGTTTGAAAACAGAAATACCTTATTTACATAATTATTTAGACCCTTTGCTATGAAAATCTAAATGGACCTCAGGTGCATCCTGCATCCACTGACCATCCTTGACATGTTTCTACAACTTCATTGGAGTTCACCTGTGGTAAATTCAATTGATTGGACATGATTTGGAAAAGCACACACCTGTCTATATAAGGTCCCACAGTTGACAGTGCATGTCAGAGCAAAAACCAAGCCATGAGGTCGAAGAAGTTGTCCGTAGAGGTCCGAGACAGGATTGTGTCGAAGCACAGGTTGGGGAAGGGTACCAAAAAATGTCTGCAGCATTGAAGGTCCTCAAGATCACAGTGGCCTCCATCATTCTTAAACAGAATAAGTTGGGAACCACCAAGACTCTTCATAGAGCTGGCCGCCAGGCCAAACTGAGCAATCAGGGGAGGAGGGCCTTGGTCAGGGAGGTGACCAAGAACCCGATGGTAACTCTGACAGAGCTCCAGAGTTTTTTCTGCAGAGAAGAATGGAAGAAACTCCCAAATACAGGTGTGCCAAGCTTGTAGCATCATACCCAAGAAGACTTGAGGCTGTAATCACTGCCAAAGGTGCTTCAACAATGTACGGAGTAAAGGGTCTGAAAACTGTGATATTTCCATTTAAAAAAAAATATACAGTAATTCTAGGGTATTGTGTGTACAGTAGATTGATGAGGATTAAAAAAAAAACAATTTTAGAATAAGGCTGTAAAGTAAAGAAATTCAGGCATCCTTCCTAACTCAGTTGTTGGAGAGGAAGGAAACCGCTCAGGGATTTCACAATGAGGCCAATGGTGATTTTAAAACAGTTACAGAGTTTAATGTCTGTGATAGGAGAAAACTGAGGCTGGATCATCAACATTGTAATAACTCCTTAATACTAACTTATATTACAGAGTGAGAAGAAGAAAGCCTGTACAGTTAAAACATATTCCAAACATGCATCCTGTTTGCAATTAGACAATAAAGTAATACTGCATAAAATGTGGCAAAAAATACGAAGCTTTATGTTTGGGGCAAATTCAACACAACACGTCATTGAGTACCATTCTTTATATTTTCAAGCGTGGTGTCTGCATCATGTTATGGGCATGCTTGTCATCGGCAAGGACTAGGGAGTTTTTTAGGATAAAAAAATGGAATAGAGCTAAGCACAGGCAAAATCCTAGAGGAAACCTTGGTTCAGTCTGCTTTCCAACAGACACTAGGTGTCACGCCCGTTGAAAGAACTGGACGAAGGTGCAGCGTGGTGAGCGTACATAATCCTTTATTATTTATGACGCCGAACAAAAACAATAAACAATACCAAACAGCCGTGAAGCTTAAGGCTAAGTGCCACAAACAAAGTTAACTTCCCACAAAGACAGGTGGGAAAAATGGCTACCTAAGTATGGTTCTCAATCAGAGACAACGATAGACAGCTGTCCCTGATTGAGAACCCTACCCGGCCAAAACATAGAAATACAAATAATAAAACATAGAATACCCACCCCAACTAACACCCTGACCAAACCAAAATAGAGACATAAAAAGGATCTCTAAGGTCAGGGTGTGACACTAGGAGACAAATTCAGCTTTCAGCAGGAAAATAACCTAATACACAAGGCCAAATATACACTGGAGTTGCTTATCAAAACGATATTGTTCCTGAGTGGTCTAGTTACAGTTTTGACTTAAATCGGCTTGAACACCTATGGCAAGACTTGAAAATGGCTGTCTAGCAATGATCAACAACCAACTAGAGCTTGAATAATTGTTTTAAGAATAATGGGCAAATATTATCCAGGTGTGCAAAGCTCTTATAGACTTACCCAGAAAGCCTCACAGCTCTAATCACTGACAAACGTTTTGTTCTAATTTCTCTTGCACTTTGACAGTGTAAATAGTTTAAAAAATATATAGAATTAAATACATTTGAATCCCACTTTGTGAAAAAAAAGTCAGAGGGTGTGAATACTTTCTGAAGGCACGGTATGTCGATTTTCGTTTTGTATAGACTTCTTCCATTTTATGCAATGTTGCAAAACTACCATACAGAACAACTCTCTGAAAAATGTGTCGAACATAACACGTAACACCAACGGGCATGTGTGGGGGAGGGTTCTTGAAATGTAACATCCAATCAAAATCTTGCCGCAGAGAGCTAGCAATACAAAAGTATCCAGGCCTCCAAGGGAGGTGTGACAGCGTCTTGATTTTGGAGGTATGGCAACAACAGCCTGGATTAGAACCAAAATTATTTTCCAATTCTTCCGATCTGAACAGAACACATTTTTTGTTGTTGTTCTGTCCACTGTTTTGGCCAGCAAAAGAAAGTTGGGAACCGGCTCAAACCAAAACAAATACCAGTTTATTTAGTTCCTTTCTGTTCCTTTTTAAATGCCTGAAATATACACTGAAAAAAAAATATAAATGCAACACGCAAAAAAGTTACAGTTCATATTAGGAAATCAGTCAATTGAAATAAATACATCTATGGATTTCTCATGACCGGGAATACAGATATGCATCTGTTAATTCTAATTACCTTAAAAAATACCAGTCAGTATCTGGTGTGACCACCATTTGCCTCATGTAGCTTGAGACATCTCCTTTGGATAGAGTTGATCCGGCTGTTGATCGGGGCCTGTTGATCCGGCTGTTGATCGGGGCCTGTTGATCCGGCTGTTGATCGGGGCCTGTTGATCCGGCTGTTGATCGGGGCCTGTTGATCCGGCTGTTGATCGGGGCCTATTGATCCGGCTGTTGATCGGGGCCTGTTGATCCGGCTGTTGATTGGGGCCTGTTGATCCGGCTGTTGATCGGGGCCTGTTGATCGGGCTGTTGATCGGGGCCTGTTGATCCGGCTGTTGATCGGGGCCTGTTGATCCGGCTGTTGATCGGGGCCTGTTGATCCGGCTGTTGATTGGGGCCTGTTGATCCGGCTGTTGATCGGGGCCTGCTGATCGGGCTGTTGATCTGGGCCTGTTGATCCGGCTGTTGATTGGGGCCTGTTGATCCGGCTGTTGATTGGGACCTGTTGATCCGGCTGTTGATGTTGTCCTACTCCTCTTCAATGACTGTGCAAAGTAACTTATGCCTGCCCATACCATAACCCCCACGCCACCATAGGGCACTCTGTTCACAACGTTGACATCAGCAATCCGCTCGCCATCTGCCTGGTACAGTTGAAACCAAGATTAATCTGTGAATAGCACACTTCTCCAGCGTGGCAGTGGCCATTGAAGGTGAGCATTTGCCCACTGAAGTCTGTGACAATGCTGACCTGCAGTCAGGTCAAGACCCTAGCGAGGACGACGAGCACGCATATGACCTTCCCTGAGACGGTTTCTGACAGTTTGTACAGAAGTTCTTCGATTGTGCAAAACCCACAGTTTCAGCAGCTGTTCGGGTGGCTGGTCTCAGATGATCCCTCAGGTGAAGAAGCCGGATGTGGAGGTCCTGGCCTGGTGGGGTTACACATGGTCTGAGGCCAGTTGGACGTACTGACAAATTCTCTAAAATTACATTGAATGGAGTTTATGGTAGAGAAATGAACAGTCAATTCTCTGGCAACAGCTCTGGTGGACATTCCTGCAGTCAGCCTGCCAATTGCACACTCCCTCAAACTTTTGAGATCTGTGGCATTATGTTCTGTGTCAAAACCGCACATTTTAGAGTGGCCTTTTATTGTCCCCAGCACAAGGTGGTGGGGACAATGATGTATGTAATGATCAGCTTCTTAATATGCCACACCTGTCAGGTTGATGGATTATCTTGGCAAAGAAGAAATAACAGGGATGTAAACAAATTTGCGCTTTTTGTGGGAATGGAAAGTGTCTGGGATCGTTTATTTCAGCTCATGAAACATGGCACCAACACTTTAAACTTTGTATTTATATTTTTGTTCAGCTGTAAAAAAATATAAAAAATAATTTAAGTACATGGAAATGGCAGAAATTAGAATGGTAAACTTGTGTGGACATGGTTCATGCAAAAGGCCAAGACACTGGTAAAGTAACACAATATTGACTGCAACATTAAACAAATCTTTATTGAAATGACATGCCATCCTCAGAGTAAAGTGACAACCAGGTGACTACCACCCAATCAGTAATCAGTTTATTTGATTGATTACTTTGAATACGCAGCATTTAGCCCAAAGGATATAAACATTCATTATCCAGAGATAACTACACGCATATACACACACCCACACTCTCTGCAGATATTTGCACAAGTCTAAATAAATGTATGCATCCATAATAGGAAACCACTGGGACAAATTAATGATGTCTCGCCAGGAGGGAGCATCAGTGGAAACACATACACCTCATCACACCCACGCCTGGGGGAATCTCATCACACCCACGCCTGGGGGAATCTCATCACACCCACGCCTGGGAGAATCTCATCACACCCACGCCTGGGGGAATCTCATCACACCCACGCCTGGGGGAATCTCATCACACCCACGCCTGGGGGAATCTCATCACACCCACGCCTGGGGGAATCTCATCACACCCACGCCTGGGGGAATCTCATCACACCCACGCCTGGGGGAATCTCATCACACCCACGCCTGGGGGGAATCTCATCACACCCACGCCTGGGGGAATCTCATCACACCCACGCCTGGGGGGAATCTCATCACACCCACGCCTGGGGGAATCTCATCACACACACGCCTGGGGGAATCTCATCACACATACACCTGGGGGAATCTCATCACACTCACGCCTGGGGGAATCTCATCACACACACGCCTGGGGGAATCTCATCACACATACACCTGGGGGAATCTCATCACACTCACGCCTGGGGAAATCCCATCACACTCACGCCTGGGGGAATCTGATCACACACACGCCTGGGGGAATCTGATCACACATACACCTGGGGGAATCTCATCACACACACCTGGGGGAATCTCATCA